>NC_089746.1:64299011-64339011 GCF_040412425.1 Macrobrachium rosenbergii | reverse complement strand
AAAGTCTTAATTGGTTGTTAAAGCAGCATCTCATATCCACATCAGATCCATGGAACGGATGTTTTGAGTGATGCAGATATAATAATATTTCTTAGCTGATTATGTCACGTTTGTTCCCTAAGTTGATCATAGTTCCTATAAATAACGAAAATTTGGCGATTAATTATCCTAAAATTTTATGTTCTTCTTAACATAAATCTGTACGAGAGAGTTCATTTTTACCCTGGCTTAAGATGGGCGAAAATGATAAGTTATTAATTCAAAAATGTTTTTATCATTTTATAATATTGTATTGATATTATCAAGATATGGTAAAAAAATAAAAAAATAAACAAGAGTTTTGGCAAAAAATTATTCTTATTCTATATTCAGTACTTTCCCTGTGTCGTGTCATATTTTCAGATGTTTCTTCGAAAGGATTTTCAAAACTGAAATTCATTCGTTATGTGCATTTCCCTTCACCATCTGTCCGATCCTTTATAGCCCATTCATAGGATTAGTAACCCAGATATCACGTCTTGAGTAATGCCGTTTCCTCTCTTCAAATTATGGCAAGAAACCAACCTGTTATAAAATATATGTTGATGAAATTTCTCTTGAATCAGCGCAGTCTAGTGTGGCTGTCGCATTCGCCTTACTGCGAAGGCTTCTCAGACTAGAGTTTTCATTTTAGCTTGCATATTGTCATTTCATTTCTTCAGTTTCTCACCGTACTTAAGCTTCACCTGACACTGTGATTGCAAAAAGACGACGACTTAAATCCTCGATTGAGATTAATGAGAGGGTAGGATTTCAACGGGAGAGGCGATTTCGTTATAGAGATGCATAAACCTTTCCAGAAAGTTCACGCTACCCTTATGGAAAGTTGTTATTATTTTTCCCATAAATAATTTCAGCACTGTGCAGATATAGTTTTGGAATATTGTTTTCTGGATTTGTCCGATTAAATGTCAGTTACATGAGAGAGAGAGAGAGAGAGAGAGAGAGAGAGAGAGAGAGAGAGAGAGAGAGAGGGGGGGGGGGAAATTTATTACGCCAACGAGATTAAAAATCAACTGCGGTGGTAGGGAATGGCAATAAATCATACCTTTTCTTGCCCAATACCCAGCCAATTAAATCGCCCTTCCTTTTGCTGGCACGCTAAGCTTTCACAGAGAAAAAAATATAAAAGCAAGGGACCTTTGCAGGGGAAGTAAGGGAGGAAAAAGAAAAATCCATTCCCTGGAAAACGCATTTAATATTCTCTCGTGAAGGCCACGGGCGACTCACTTTTCGTATGTTATTTTCTTCCTTATAAAATGCATCAATAAAAGCCTGACAAAAATAATGGATAAATAAAAGATGGGAAAATTATGTTAGTTTGTGAGCAACTTTTGTTACATCATAACGTTTTTTGGTTTCTATTTAATCTTTGTGGATTATTTGAAAGGACTCCATTTCTATATTTTTCTCAGTCTTATTATATTCACAGGTGTAGCTTATCTTTAAATCGTTTAAACTAAGCTTATATCCTGCATTAGATAAACCAAATGTGCATCTTGAATGTGGACAAAGCTCATTCTTGACCTGTGTTCTTGGTGTGCTTTGCAAAACAAAGGTAAATGCTGGTATTCATCAAGCACTCATTGCCAGCATTTATGCTGCAATACCAATAGAAAATGTTTACGAACATCATATATCTCCGGGGAATTAAATTATCTGACAGTGAAAAACAGAGAAGATATAACCCTTGCAAAGGGACTCAGAGAGTATGAAAATTCATTAGTAATAAGCGATCAAATTTGTCTGAGATCATTTAAATTATGCTGGATTCATCATTATGTATCTGAAATACTAAGAAATTTTATAACACATTTTCAGTGGCGCCCTTGTCATGTGGGGTAATAATGACTAGCCAAGAATATATACGAATTAAGAATAGGCAACAATACAAAATGGGGGACAATTAGACGAGAAAAATTGTTTCTAGTAAATGGACTAACATTTCAGCCATCAATTGTTTGAATAAGATTAAAAAAGGATATTTTTGTGTAACGATGTTGCAATTCATTTGCATGGCTTCGCTTGACACGTGTTATGCAATTTTATTTGAGAACAGACAAAATTAAATTTACTAGGGGTTTTTATTAAAGCTTTCTGCTCAGAATTGGCAATAATTCATCACCATATTTTCTAAAACAATGTCATGATTGAATTAATCAAAAATAAAATTTTAGATATGAACTTTCATTTCGACAGTATTTTTATATTATTACTTTATATTTGTCAAGACAGTGACAAAGAGTATTAATTTGGGTAATAGTCACTGACTGGGCTTTCTAAAAGAAGAGAGTCCACTTCACAAACCTTCCTTTATCCATTTCACAATCAAATGATAAAATGATGAAGAAAATACGCAGGCTATGTCAAAGATATAATTTCCAAAGAGTAAGCTATAAACACATGTAAGTCTAAAAAGAATATCCTAAATGAAGAAAGAGAGAAGAGTCCTATGAGAAGTGAGAAATGGACAAAGAAAGGAAGTCTCAAGGATTTGAATAAGAGAGAGAAGGCGTCGAGGAATCTGCCTATATGTCTTTAAGCGATGAGCAGTTTTAAGATACAACGTTTCTAGTAGGTGGTATCCCTTCTGAAGTCCATGCAAAATAAAACTACACTATTGATTTATTCATGCTTAACTCTCTCTCTCTCTCTCTCTCTCTCTCTCTCTCTCTCTCTCTCTCTCTCTCTCCCAACTACGTTCAGCGTAAACGTACCAATAACATACCATGGCTGTAAGGGAGATTAACGAGCTGAAGCAAATATGAACAACATTTGATATTCCTTATAACCACCTGTAATATTTCCTATTTACATATTCCATGCTTTCAAAAATTGTAGGTGTCTCAGACCCTGCGGTGTAAGTTGATTACATAGTTAACAAGAAAAGCAAAGGTTTCCTGCCAGCGCTTTTTTCTCTACGGGTGTCTCGAGTCTCGAGAAGAACATAATACACAAATCGCTTCTTATGTCGTCTTATTATCAGAATACACGTAAATATCGAGCGGTGCAATTTTTTCTTGAATACTGTAGGCATTAACATGTTCAATTTCGTCAGTAAGCTTAAATCCGCTTTTGATTTCTTAAAGTATCTTTTAATGATAGTGGCATAATAAAATCCGCTTTTGATTTCTTAAAATATCATGTAATGATAGTAGGATCATATAACTTTACAAAATGTCTTAGCTTTTCATCCTAGTTATTCAGTGAAAGCAGTTTCACTAATTTAAATAGAGTTGTGCTGCTAGAATTTTTTTTTAAAGTGATAGTCACCATTAATTTTATTTTTAAAATTATTCTATTAAGCTTTGATTTGGTTAAGTTTTTTCTTCCATATTATTATTATTATTATTATTATTATTATTATTATTATTATTATTATTATTATTATTTTCCCTGGACTTTCATAAAATTGGCAGAAAAATGCTCACCATCACCCAATATTCTGACATAAATGCTTATTAAAATGACTCGCTTTCAAAGTCATGAGGCCACAGAATCATCAAAGTTTTGATGACCTTATAAGCAGTCGATTAAGACATATGATTGTTTGTTTAGGTAAAGACAATAAACTACACGCGGAATGAACAAAAACATTAACGCAATATCTAAACAGCGACTGAAAGGTGCATCAGTCGGTATCAGTTGTAGAATAGGTCAGGAAGGCAATTCAGAAAAATATTTTTAAAATGTTTAAAAAGGAGATAGACAACTAATTTATAAAAATATATAAACACATATATATATATATATATATATATATATATATATATATATATACACACAACACACAAAACACACACACACACATAACAGACACCTCACACGTCTCGAACTGTCTGCCTAACTTCGCAACAACTTCTCGCTGCTGGGAGAAAGGGCGCTGGTGACTGGTACAATACATGTACATACGCTACCGGGGTCTAAGCGATGACAGGCAGGGCAGCCGATCGAGGCTACGGTCTACCCCAAAGCCAAATCAAAAGTCCTTCAAAAGAAGGCATCGTGCTTACCCCATACAAATGGGGTAAAAACACGTTAAAAGAAGAAGATATATATATATATATATATATATATATATATATATATATATATATATATATATATATATATATATATATATATATATATATATATATATATATATATATATAACTGTGCCTGTACTTTTGGTTGACATACTGTTTTTTACTGCCTGACAAGAATTTCAATTTCCATATTGAAAACACATACGAAATGGTACAGTACTTTCCTAGAAACGTTTGTAACTGTGTTTCGAAGGTGGGGAATGTTTTTTCCGTCTCTCCCTTTTGTTCATTTGACAGTTGTTCTCGTTTATCTGTTCCTCGTGGTTAGATTTACTGGCTTCGAGGGAACTTGGTGGCCTACTCTGAAATCTCCCGAATGCAAAGTTCACCACACGTCGGCATATTGGGGGATTCATTGGCGCGTCTGAAAATGGAAGTCTGGAAGACTTTCCAAAGCTTCCAGCAATATTTTTTTAATCATTATTTTCTTTATAACAGAATTACAGTGCAAGAAGATTGCTGTTGGCTTCGTTTGTCCATTACGGTTCTGTATATTGTTATAGAATAAAATTACAAGAATATTTTTTTTTTCACGTGACAGTTTGTAATAAAACAGAAATTATATCAGATGGAATTTTTGAATTTTTGTCCACCGTGAACTATAATCAGGTTTATGAAATATTTGTAGACTGGAAGTTGGTCCGTATCATTGCAGTGTTTAGTCAGTCTTATTTCGGAGGAGACGAATTTCTGTATAATTGATAACTGGAAAAGAATTTTGATCTAAATCAACTGTACCAAAAGGGGTCCCCTGAAACCAGTTACTGTTTTAAGCACAGTGAGGAAACATATACATATATATATGTATGTGTATATATATATATATATATATATATATATGTATGTGTGTATATATATGTATATATACTGTATATATATTATATTATATATATATATATGCTAGGGCTTTCTATATTGAAAAAAGTACACGGACGTCTGTTAATTATACAAAATTACTTTTATTTTCCCGGTGACAAACGTTATTTACACTGTACAATATCACATCATGGATCTTCATTACTGTATAATAAACGTTTGGCTGTGAGAAGCCGAGAAATAGAATATATGGCAACTATGACTTGCATCCGAAAACTTTTTATGACAGAACTTTTGAATAGTACTCCATATTTCAGAACAGAAAAGTCGTATATAAAAGAGCACATGCGCATGCGCGTGGAGAGAGAGAGAGAGAGAGAGAGAGAGAGAGAGAGAGAGAGAGCCAACTGTTACTTGGTTTCACCTATGTAAAAAAAAAAGAGAGGTTTTTGTTTGCGTAGAAGAACGAATAGCCTGAGGCTTTCATTGTGTTGGGGAAGATCGTAGTTAGGCTGATTGCTCGTACACAAAGAGCCTCATTTATAAAAAAATTATCACTTCAACATTTAAGGTCAAATTACTCTTATTAACATGATTGTCCTTAAGTGCATTGTGGCTGCAATATAAATTACCTACATGTCAGGTAAAGGCGTCCTTTTATCTCTGCTAATTTGACAGTAATTGATGACAGAGTTATTTTGGGGTTGACTCCCGACGACTCCTAATTACAAAAGCATTTTTCACAACGGGTACTTAATGGAACTTATGGCAGGTCTACTGGGCAAGCGTACCAAATGAAAGGGCCCCGGGCCGCTGTGGTCAAGAAACAGACATTCTTTTTACAGTTCGTAATTTATATACCTTTCCAGGGTCAATACTGCAGTTTTCTTGGATATCGGTCGCTTTATTTTTACCGTTACTCTTGCCTTTCACATACCTCTGCCTTCATTGTCACTCGTTTATTTGGCTTGTCAACAAGTGTACGTAAGTAACTCATACCCAGTACTTACAGCACAGTATACACACGCTCTTTGGCTTTGAATGCGAGCTACGCACTTGAATCATGGTCCTATTCAAGGTGGAAGGCGATGGTGCGCACTCGTTTTGGGAACTGGAAGCTAAGCTTGTTTTATTTATTCGCAGGCGAGTGTATCTAATTATTTATTCATAAATGCAAGCAGTTGGCAGCGAGACCTTACATGTGTAGGCGACCAATAACACGAGGGAAATAAATTCCTACCAGAGCCATTACATTGGAAAAGTTAGACTGGCTTTGTTTTGGGAAATCTCATGGAATCCGCACATAATCTTTCCAAAGCCTTTTATATAAATGGAATCGTTTATTTTCTCACCGTTTTAAGCATTATTGGTTGCCTATCGGGGAGGGCTTCACTGTGCGCGTAGTTGACACAAAATGTGATTCGTAATTCACATGAGTCTAGGGTTTCAAACCAGGCTTGAGTCTGTAGTGCTTGTCCTTGTACAGTCATTTTTATGTCTTTCTGTCACGTGTTAATGTGTCCCGACTTAAAGGATAGACGCCTTTATTTTACGTGTACCTCAAATCTCTTTTTCCTCTGCCCTTTCTCTTTTGCCCACAGGTCTTTGTGGAGTAGTAGACTAATTCCTTATTTTAAAGTGGAAATTTCCTAGAATAACATACTAAGCTCAACTGGGAGGGACGAAAATACTCAATCTGGAACAGACAAGACAATATTGTTAATGAAAACGGAGGAGATTGTTGTATTTTTCAGTTTTCTGTAAATGAAAATTGTTGAGATTGCTTTTTCTGTCCGCCCTCAGATCTTAAAGACTACTGAGGCTAGAGGACTGCAAATTGTTATGTTGATCATCCACGCTCCAGTCATCAAATATTGCAGCCCTGTAGCCTCAGTAGTTTTTATTGTAATTAAGGTTAAAGTTAGTCATGATCGTGCGTCTGGCAACGCTATAGGAAAGGCCAACACCAGGCCGTGGCTGAAAGTTTAATGGGCCGGGCTCATGCAGCATTATACGCTGTACAGAAACTTCGGCGCATTTTTTACTTGTTTTTCATAATGACAGTATTGCCGAAAATGAACATGAAAATCAAAGCCTGTTTTGTGGACTAACAGCGTCTCTTCTGCAGTGACAAACACTAAGAAATATGGACAGAGACAAAATTAGAAATATGGTAAGATCACTGCCACAGTTTGGACCCGGCCAACATTGACTCAAATTAGAATAGGCCTATTATTTGGAATACCCCGATGTCAGTCAATGGATCAGGCATAAAAGGATAGTTATAAACCTATAACAAACGTGCAGACATGGAATATAATTATGCTGATATTTTTTTTACGTGATTTTGAGGACTTTGGCTTCCGCTTCTGTCGGAAATGGGGTCAAGAGTGTCTAGACTTGGGCCTTAAATTAGTGTTATTTTCTTCTGTTAGCCGTAATAATGCAGACTCGAGGAGATTTAGGAAACAATATTTTTGAAATTGTATTATTATATTTCCGTGGGAACAATCAGTTCTTTGTTATTTTTCACTTTAGTGTTCAAAAAAGCATTATTGTTTTAGCCTGTTCTAACAGAACTGAACACTAATATTCAGTTGGAATTGCCCAGAAGACCAATGCTTTTTTTTTTTTTTTTTTTTGTCGTCCTGATTGAAAAATCACATAGCATTGTTTGGCGTCATTATAGTATGATGATAAGACGTAAAAATACTGTTCCTGAAGGCTCATCGGGTCCAAAAGAAAATAACGCTAATTTCAGCCTAAGTCTATACACTCTTAGCCCCTCAATACACAAGATGTTCGAAGGAGATTAGAATTAAAAACTAAATAACATCGATAATCCTGCTTGATGCCCATTATCTCTCCTCGTTCTATCAAGTTACCCGAGATAACTTTAGATAGCTCTTCCTGCCCAGAAGACCTACGTTCTATCAAGTTACCGGAGATAACTTTAGATAGCTCTTCCTGCCCAGAACACCTATCACAAAAGTAGTGACTTATGAATTAAAATGGTTCTGTGTCGTTTTGATTATATACTCTTGTTGTTGTTTGTAAAATCGCGTTTTTTTTTTCATTCTAAGGTTTTGTTCCATTGTATGTAATCTGCTTGAAATTGCCTTAGAATATCGGCAAAATTTCATGCATTCGTCTGATCCACTTTTTCGTGGTCAAATAGTCTATTGGTGTTCGATTTATATATATATATATATATATATATATATATATATATAATGTATATATATATATGCATACATATATATATATATATATATATATATATATATATATATGTACATACATATATATGCATACATATATATATATATATATATATATATATATATATATATATATATACATATATTTGTTGAATTATGATTTTAACACCTGAAACAATATTTTGAGACCTAAAACAATATGAGAGAGAGAGAGAGAGAGAGAGAGAGTTTGGACTATAGATTTTTAGTTTTGAGTTTGGACTATAGATTTTTAGTTTCGAGTTTGGACTATAGATTTGTAGTTTCGAGTTTGGACTATAGATTTGTAGTTTCTATGACACTTTACAAGCATAATAACAAAATGCTAGATAATGAATGGGATGTTCGCCGTTGCTAATAAAGATACATTAAATCTAGATAAAAGTGCAAGACTATTAACGAAAATAAAAAAAGCTACATGAGTACTGTTTCCATTATGCATGTAGTAGGCTTCAGCATAAAACGCCAGTCACGTTGAAAAATACCTTTTCTGTTATTTCTTCGCTACTGACGAACGGGAAGGAATTTGAATAATTACTCAACATAATTTTTTTTTTATTACATCTAGCCGGAGAGATATTTTCGTCCTGTGAAATTTTCCTCTCCTATTTGCCTGCGTCATTTTATTGACTATTTTTGCTTTCTCAAAAGCACATTGGGATACAAGAACTTTGAGTAAAATACAACAGTTGATTTCGTACTAAATAAATATGCTTAATCAAGTACAATATAACTTTGGCCAGGCTGTTGCATGCGTGTGAGGGATTACTGTAGGCGGACGAAGAGAAATGTTTTCCGTGTTAGTCACGTTTGATATCACAATAATATATATATATATATATATATATATATATATATATATATATATATATATATATATATATATATATATATATATATATATATATATATATATACTCGTATATATGAATATGAATATGAATAAATAAACGCGTGTAGAAATGTGATCGCGTTGAAGGCTTGAGGGGAAAAAAAGAATTGTTCTTTCTCTTTTACTGAAGGCGAATTAGTGTACAGTGGCGAACGAAAAACAACAGCCTTCGGTTATTTCTAACAGAAATACAAAGTTCAGTATTAATAACCTCAAGGTTGCATATTTCGACAATCTTCATCCCATATATATATATATATATATATATATATATATATATATATATATATATATATATATAATGTATTTATATATATATATATATATATATATATATATATATATATATATATTACATACATATATACACACATATATACACACATATGAATGTATGCACAGCACATATACAGGAGCCATTAACTGACCAATTATGAGTATGTTAACATTCGTTCTTGTACTACTTCTTATTCCTTTCCACTTCATCAAATCCTCTGGCACAAATTCCTTTTGGCAATTTTTTTGTTTACTTTTCCATTCTTTCACCGGGCACTCTTCTCAAAAACTGCACTACTCTCCTTAATGCAGCTTCAGCGAAATTTCTTTCGCAAACTTCATCATTTTCATCAACTCTCTCCTGTGTCCCCGCAGTTCCAAAGAGCAGCCACTTTTGTAATGTGATCCACACTCGCTGACGTTTCAAAGCATCACCCTCTTGATATTCGTACCCTGCTGCCCACTCCAGGCGGCAGTTTTCATCAATTTTCTGAGCTTTTGTGGAAGCACTTGTTACCCGACCCCCTTTCGCATTAAAGGATTCATTTTTTTTTCGCTACGGTATTTTGTGTTTGCTATGCAAGCATTATTATATTATCGCAGGGTATTTTGGTTGTTGTTCTTCAACTCTCTGGTTGTTCACGTTTGCCATATTTTGGATGGAAATTCGTACATCTTTCCATTCAGGTTTTTTTTTTTTTTTGCATGCGGCAAGCATAATCATGCAGTACTGTGAATTTAGTCGGCATACATATGAAAGTAAAGTAAACATCGCTCTTCTTTGGGAACAAGAATCAGATAAAGATAAAGACTTGTATATATATATATATAATATATATTGGACATTACCTATATATATATGTATATATTATGTATATATATATATATATATATATATATATATATATATATATATATATATATATATATATATATATATATATATATATATATATATATATATGTCTGAGAGAGAGAGAGAGAGAGAGAGAGAGAGAGAGAGAGAGAGAGAGAGAGAGTGGTGGGTTGAGGGTTGAGTGTTTGAGGTTCGAAGAAGGTAGTCGAGTAGGTTTTGCAAGTACTCTACGGAGTAAACACGCCCTCTTCTATTGTTTTCGATTTGTTAAGCCAATGTAGTGTTCAAATGTCTAACTACATAATCTAACTAGATATACGATTATTGAACATTAGACTTCAGGGAACAGTCAGAGCCAAAATTTAGGGTAATGGTGAATATTTTCTTTCAACAAGCAAGTCCAGTCTTTGCTTCATTCCAACAGTAAGTTATTCACAATTTGAGACCTGGATCCTTTTCACATCGGTTTATTTTATTTTCAAGTTACTTCATTTCAGTTCAATTAGTCTAGTAGGCAACTAATTATCTTCTTTGCATTCCGATGCCTATAAATTAGATTTCGAAGTTGGGGTACATTCTGTATATAAAATTAAATGCCATAGAGAGTACTTTTATTACCGTTGAAATTTTGCTTCAGAGTAGCAATGATTATACAAAAAAACAATTCTTCCTTTGACTCGCGCATCAAATTGTCAATATAATCGAAGGAGGACGATTAAGTTTTGCTGGAGAAGTACCATTATATATATAATAACAAGTTTGATCTTATAAAGTTAAGCCTCGTGATCCTAATTGTCAGCAGCATATTTTATCCCAGTTTACAAACATTCTAGTTACACATACACTGAAAACTGCAGTGTAAGATTTCATTCTTGTAGCATCCATATTATATATATATATATATATATATATATATATATATATATATATATATATATATATATATATATATATATATATATATATATATATATAAATATATATATATATATGTGTGTATATAAACACACACATAAACACATACACACACACACACACATATATATATATATATATATATATATATATATATATATATATATATATATATATATATATATATATATATATATATATATATATATATATATATATATATATATATATATATATATATATATATATATATATATATATATATATTGAACTTTTCAAAGTTGGCGTCCAATTATATCTCTGAATTCTCCAAATATCATTAAATATTTTGTCAATTAGATTTTTTTCATGCTTGCTATAGCATAAGAATTCGACAAATAATGATCCTTCTATACATCACAGAGCATGGGACTATAAGTAAATTCACGGGCATGTGTTATATTAAGATTCCTAATATGATGGCTCATATAAATCTTAATTATTGATATTTTACAATGACAAATGAATATAAATACCACAATGATCAGAGACATTATTTTTCCATTATTTGTTTAACCCCGCTTTTGACAGGAAACTCACCATTGCCAGATGGCGAGGCAGATCTAGGTTATAGTTTGATTTTTATTCGCAACTGTGATCTTCACGACCTCATCTTCATTAAAGTATCACCTTCTTGATACACTTTCATAGATATTGCTTTAAGGGATTGTCCTCAAGATTTTTCTCAGGCCTCCTCCATCCCCTTGCCTCAAGCCCACGTCATGTCTCATAGAACACTTTATTGTTGGTCAACCAGTTGAATCAGTAAGCCTCTATCCTTCACGTCGATAGAGTGCGGAACTCTCTACTTACTTCAGTGGATTTCGAACGATTTAATCAGTCTCATGTCCAAGCAAATGAGTAGATGTGTTAAAGACTGGTTTAGTGACATTGAGCTGACTGGCCGTTCCCGATCTCTGCTTCTTAAATGGGTGCAGAGTTATTTTTATCAGCCGTGAGTAACTCAAGCTATAAAAACTAATAAATGAATAATGAAATCTGTAGGTTTTATAGAAGGACGGACTAATTTTCATATGAATGACCTCGAAAATCCTGAATTATTTAGAAATTAGATATGACAGACACTGTTTTGAACGGAATTACATAAATTATAAGACATGATGTTTCGTGTGTTTTTCTGAGTAAAATTCTGCCGAGAATTCCTCGTAAATCAAAAGTTTCGTATATTTTTGGGGGCTCCCAAGCTATCAGGATTACTATAGCCTTGCTAACGAGCATGAGGAACGCAAGTTAGTTTTATTTTTTTACGTTATTATCACCAAACATTTTTTCAAGAGCAAAGAAGTTTCGTTGTTATTTTTCCTCGTGACCCGCTCACTGTGAACTTAAGCTCTAGCCTTATGGTAACTTTATTAATCTCTGCCACATTTTACACACACACACACACACACACGCATATATACTATATATTTATTGTGTGTATGTATATATATATATATATATATATATATATATATATATATATATATATATATATATATATATATATATATATATATAAACGTATGTCTCTGGGACAGAGCATGAAACAGCATCAAATATGCTGGAAGTAATTTCAACTGAAACTCCAGATTAAGATTTATTTCCTGGCATAATTAATTCGCACTGCAGAACAACGTTCGACTTTCGCAATGATGGAAAGGTCACGCTGGGAAAAAAATCAGAAAGAAAACGGTGCGAAATTACTTCAGAAAATGAAATGAATCATTTGACTAAATGTATCCGCATCGGATTATCCAATGAGAAACCAGAAACGAGATGAAGATATAACTCACGATTATTATTAACAACGAATCCTGAGGTCGGAAATAGTCGAGTGAAGAGCAGGAAAAGAATGAAACGTATGCAGTCCAGTGTTTTTGAGGTGGGAGTGAGGAACCCGAGCGAAAAAGCCGAGGGGGAAAACACAAAGGAACTTCGCTTTCTAGGAATCTGAGGACTTTTTTTTGCGTACTTCGATTTTCTGGTGCATGACCTAGACTTTCAACGTTTATCTGGGGAAGAGGGATAGAAAATATGGGACCAGTTGCTGCAGAATAAAAAAAAAACCTGTGGTGTTCGCAGTTTCCAGATAAGTTTCCCTCAGAGCACACGGCGTTGTTGCTTTTCGAATAAGGAATCACTTGCTGCACGTGACGGAAAACATCTCACAAATAACTACATGTTTTCGTTCTTTTTATATCCGTAGTATTACTAAAGCCGCTTTTTTGTTTTGTAAGAAGATACATAGTTTTTTCCATATCGTGATCTTAGAGTAGGGGTGTAACCTGGAAAAAAATTGAATAGTGATTCTTTCTTCAAACAGTGCATGACTTGAAATTATAAAATCTTTTCAAAATACCTAGGTAGTATCAGCAAGGACGGGAAGGGAGGGCCAACAGAATAGAGTAAAATGGAGAGGAGTGTTGGTGAAAACAAGAGAAGAAGGGGAAACAGGCCCCTATGGGAAAAATAGACCCAATGGAATAAAAAGGAAAAAAGAAAACTCCCTGTTTTGGAAATGAAAAAGAAATGCCAAAAATAGCAAAAAAGGTAACTTTTCATTTCTACGACAAGACTAGGAACTATCAGCTTGAAAATGATAAATATGCATCCTTAAGTATATTAGACATTTAAAATTATTTTATTTTAGTTCTCAGTCTGCCTTATCATCAGCTTTAGCGTACCGGAAACCATACATTACACTATCTCATTATAGTGGTGTTTCAAATATATAAGGACCGAAAATTATATGCGATATTTGTTGCCCCAAGGGATGCTTTGTACAATATGGCAAGCTATTGCTCAAGTTGAAGCTTGATGAATTCGTTGGGTTTCATATTTTCTCCATTAGTCTGAGATCTGAGACAGTGGTTTCTGTGTAACTCTCTCTCTCTCTCTCTCTCTCTCTCTCTCTCTCTCTCTCTCTCTCTCTCTCTCTCTCTCTCTCTATAAATGACACTTTTCTCTCGTTCTTCAGATCAAACATGTCAAGATATGTCGAGCTCTTCAGATGTTCCTTAATAAGGTCGGTTCTTACCCAGAGACTACAACAAGATTTTGTGTGTGATCTAGCAGTAATAGAACTATTGACGTCCTTTCTTAAAATTAATGAGTGCCTGTAGTATCCTCTAATAGAGTCGTGCTTGATCAGTAATTCTAAATTTTGTTTTATAACCAGTATAACTTATCAAGCTATGCAAGAAATTTTATTATCGTGGTATTGTTTTTCTGGAATTTCCTAGAATTCGAATTTAGATCCAAAGATGAAGCTGGTAAGGTATTCAAAAGAACTTTATGTATTCAGATATATCTTTTTATTTATCATTCGTTAAATGAATTAGGCTCTCTTCAGTGGCAACATGTCTTGGAAATACTCATTCGCTTTGAGTTTTTTTTTTATAAGATCTGACGCTTTCTTCGAAACTTCGAATTTTTCATCTCGTATGAAATTAGTTTGTAAATCATAATTTGGTGCTGTACTGTAATGGTTATGCTAAATAGATCTTATAATTAAATTTACAATTTATGTTACTCTGTCACCATTAATAAAATGGTCAGTGCAAAATTTGATAGAAAGGCAAGAGAAATCGTCTTAGGACATGATGGATTGTGATAAAAATATCACAAAATTTTTTTTAAATAAAGAAAGCCTTCTGGACATTATCACGAACCAACTGATTGCCCATATTTGCTTGGTATTTTTAACACTTGTCGAAATCCAGCGATGAAATAGTTGGGAATAACACGTCGAAATCCAGCGATGAAATAGTTGGGAATAACACCTAAAAAGAATTTGCAGAAGAAGATAATTTATATGCAAGCTCAGAACACGCAAAAAAGAAAATCATTTATATAATATATTCTTTTGTCCGTTGAGCATGACAGTAAAAAAAAATGAAGAAGCACAGAAACATGAATATGAGAGTTACCTTATCTTCACATTTTTATCTGTGCAATTATTCAGCTTCAGTTTAACCGAGGCCGACTAAGACCACACTTCTGTGGATGACCTCATTCGGTACAGGTCGTTGGAATATTAAAACCTCATCCGTAAATATCAATCCTATATAATCATAAAGGTTATAGTTCACAGTTAAGTATTCTTATGAAAAGGAGGCTAAAGAAACGAATATATAGCCACGCGGGCATGCGCACTACGAAGCTGATACACTTGTCTGCATATTTTGTCAACGTTCTGTGATAAAGTTCGTGCGAAATCCCTTTAAACGTTCTGTGATAAAGCTCGTACAAAATCCCTTTAATCCTAAAATGTTATGTCTTTCCTGAGAGGAAAAAAATATGGAAGGACGAACACAAGATACATATCCTTTTAATATTTCTGTTTTTTTCATCCCAGACTTTCTTTCCTTGGTGTGTCGGGTAATAACTGTCAAGTCTTTCCTCAAACAACCTGACACCTTACCCTTGCCCCTCCAGAGAAAAGCGCCTTGAAGAAAATTCATTTTTTCGTTTCTTTCTGGGGAGAACATCTTATGATGGAGTTTTTAGCTTTCTGTAAAAGAAAACTGTTGAGACGGCTATTTGTCTGTCCGTCCGCACTTTTTCTGTCCGCCCACACTTCTTAAAAACCACTGTGGCTAGGGGGCTGCAAATTGGTATGTTGATCATCCACCCTCCAATCATCAAACGTACCAAATTGCAGCCCTCTAGCCTCAGTTGTTTTTATTTTATTTAAGGTTAAAGTTAGCCATGATCGTGCGACGGGGACGCTATAGGACAGGCCATCACCGGGCAGTGGCTTGAAAGTTCCATGGGCCGCGGCTCATTCGGCATTATACTCTGAACCGAAAACTCGAATGCGCCGAAGAAGTTTCGGCACATTTTTTACTTGTTTTCTATTTATTTTCATTATCAAAGAGCATGGTATTGCATAACATCATACTTGAATGATCTTTATACATAAGAATGCTCTTGTTTCTCGTGGTTTGTTTGTTACATTACATTATTACATTATATAGAGATAGTTGCTTTATTGTGCAAAAAACGTGTTTGTTAATGTGGACGCGTGGCATCCCTTCAAACCATAAAGTGGAATCCCTTGACACAATTTTTCAGTGCTTCTCTATAAAAAAGTTTTGGTTAAGTCTCCTGCACATGAAATACGCCGAAATATAGTGACTCAAATGTCAGAATTCATCCATAAACACACTGAGGATAGCACAAATGAACTTTGGGCCCACCATAACCTCTAATTTTAAGGAACCTTAAACGTGCGTATTTACAGGGATGTTAATGGAATATATACTGTAATATACTTCAATCAACTTCAAGCTTCAATACTTTGTAAGCATTCTCGGAATTCTCCGAATTTTACTCTGTCTTCGTTAGTAAAATACAAAGGCAAAACTTATATGTCAGCAAAGGAGTCAGGCACTTAAGTATAAACAAATATAAGTAAAATGGTTTTTTAAAAACTCTATAAAAACCAAAGCCGATGGGGCTGGGAGGGGTTTCCCTGAAATGGGGCTGGTTCTGCCCACAGACTTAGTAACTAAATAAACTCCAAGGATTTATCATACCTCATTTCGGTATATATAGGACTTACTATCTGAAAAGAATACTGTGGGGGTAAAACATCACTGGCACCAAAGGGGGTGGGGGTGGGAAGGGGGTGACATGTAAAGATAAATAAACTGACAGATATTAGCATATAATCCATAGTTTTTGAGGTCACTGAGATGAATAGTGACACTCCCGATGACCTTTAAGTCCAAGTTCACCCCTGATAGGAAAGCGGGGGGATGAGGAGTGGTGAAAAATAAAATGCAAAAAAGACAGATATTAGTGTCTAATCCATAGTTTTCGAGGTTGTTGAGATGAATAGTGACACTCTCGATGCCCTTCAAGTCCAAGTTCAGCCCTGATAGGAATTTGGGGTGAGGAGGGGTGGAATAATTAATGTCAAAAATGCTGGGCAATGTAATGAAGCAACTGTCTTAGCAGGAAAGAGAGAGAGAGAGAGAGAGAGAGAGAGAGAGAGAGTAGAGGGGGTGTTAGGGAGGAGGAAGAGTGAGGGAGACTTGGAGAGAGAGAGAGAGAGAGTTTATCAGTTGTCTTTCAGAGTTTTCCCGGGCAGCCCCGGGTTGGTCATATATAGGTATATATATATATATATATATATATATATATATATATATATATATATATATATATATATGTATATATATATATATATATTATTTATGTATCATACTTTTATATATATATGAGTGTATTTGCTCATCAGAGCGTCACTTCCTTTTCCACCCTGGGCTTTCTGCTCGACTCGTTTTCTCCTCACGCTCGTTACTCCGCAAGTGGCAGCTAGGAGAGTGTTCAGGATAGCAGTTCAATTTGAAGTGACTGACAGCTGGGGCGAAACTTAATTTCGAGATCAAGCTTGGATGTCATCCACAGCTACTTTTCTCTCTCTCTCTCTCTCTCTCTCTCTCTCTCTCTCTCTCTCTCTCTCTCTCTCTCTAGGAATCCCAAACTATCTAGCATGAGTCTTGGTTCCTGAAGCAGCCAGCTAGTCGTCAGCACGAATAAGACGTCTGTGTTTCGTATTGTCATTTTAAGTCACTGTAAAATATAGGGTAATATTTTTGATAAAAGATATTGAATACAGTTTCCTTTACTCTCTTACAATTGGTCGTTAACGTCAAATAATTAATCACGTAATGGTCGCCCGTCGCAGAGAATATATGTAGAGAGATCATTTATAGATAGTGTCTGAAATAGAAATGTTGTGTTGATGATGATTTTATAATTGCAATAAAAGTTCCCAATAGAATGGGGACTAATTTCCCCTTGAGAGGAAATGCATTAAGGTTTCAAGTATATTTATAAGTTTCCACAACTAAAACATTTTCAAAGGGCATTCCGTATCTTCTGCACGGAATGACTGGACATTTATTATTTCTTTTTGTAAAGAAAACCGGACATTTGTGACCACTTTGAGGAAAAAAAATTGCTTAAAAACACAGACATAGAACGTAATTATAAGAGCTTGTTTTTCGTAACCTCAAGTGGAGCACTTAACGATATGTAATTTTGTCAGTTTATTTGTCAGTACATTGGAATTAAAGGATAATGTACGATCACTGCTCTTTTTATTTTTATTTCTCTTATAATTTACTTGTGAAGTGTACAAGATATCATATAGACAAATATCTGCAGATTTTCGAATAATATCTTGGCCAAGCTCTAGAACACTGATAGCATAAAATCTGCTTTTGGTGAAATTGATAAAGGCATTATAATATAATTTAAAATGCAAATTTTCAGTACTGATCTGACTTGACCAAGTGGCATGGCATTCTACCGCATCAAAAAAAAAAAAAAAAAAAAAAAAAACGCATATTTTTAGAACCATACCTAAACAGTCAATTTAAGAATTATTGGCAGATGAATAGCCCGTAAAAATGTCAAAACATTTTTGGTGGAAAAATATGTAAAACGATAGGACCTGAAATGTGTATATCAGTCATGCTGATCGAGACCAGAAAATATCGTGGCCCCAAAAGGCCCAAAGCATGAAATAGAGAACTGACTTTTTTTTTCTTTATTGATACTTGAATAAGCAGGAATTTTTTTGGTTATTTTATGTTTTTAAATAAACGGTAGTTCTAAAAAGTTTTTTTTTATTTAAGATACAATATCTAATACTTAGAAATAAACCAAGTTATTACAGTTTACTCTGTCGGAATAACTTAAGAACGAAGAACTGGTGAACAAACATCTCTAAGGTATTAATACGATACTGACAATGAAACAAAGTTTCATGCATATGCACAATCATTCCCTCTAATTTTTTGCACACACGGGTGTGTGTGTGTATGTATATATGTATACTGTATATATATATATATATATATATATATATATATATATATATATATATATATATATATATATATATATATATATATATATATATATATAAAGACCCACTGTAAGTTGTTTCTAACGAGGGTTGTTTGGGAGATGAAACACCCAACGATGACTGCCACATTCACATTTTAACAACTGAACAGTGGATGAGCCAACAGTGCTATAAGACTTCCACAATACAAGCCTCTTTGTAAACCTACACTGAAGGTTCACTGGCATCGTGTTGAAGACCTTAGCACACACCAAACTATTCAACCTTATGTTGCATGCATTCTTGGTCTTCATGAATATGAATGCCCTTTCGTCCGTATACGTATTACATATTTTTTCCAGCATTTTTCCAACAGCTAATCATCTTTCGTTCTTTGTGCACGATCATCTCAAAACAATCCGGTCCGCCATTTGACCTGCACTAACCCTTTTTATAAACCTCTGTTCTCACGCAATCCATTCTTCTTACGTCATCTTCGGCTCATTTCATTCCATTCACATGAAATAAAATACCAATGTTATACTTCAGCACAGGAGACTCCGTTCAGGAATGACTTCGTACAATACCACGCTGGTACCCACAGACTAAACGAGTCTGTTCCAGTATTTCTCATATTCTATACATCCTGTTTGTTTCACGTCACCTATTCCATTTACTCACATTATATATATATATATATATATATATATATATATATATATATATATATATATATATATATATATATATATATATATATATATATATATATATATGTATATATATCCAATTAACTAAATGGCTCTTCTCCTCTGATGAGATACCTTTCGTGACACAGTATCATATTATGGAAGGGAATAAGATTGCTGGTCCTATGCTCAACCTCCCCCCTGCAGATGGTTTATGTGCCGACGGCTCTGGTATTCAGTTGTGGTACCCGTCCATAAATTACAAATGCCAGACGCTGCCTAACTCCGGTGAACAGGAGAACAACGCTGTATACAATACTTTACTGCCGAGAACGTATACATACACACTCGTGTAAATACACATATACACACATTCGTGTGTGTGTGTATATACATATATACTGTATATATACATATATATATATATGTATGTATATATAATGTATGTACGTATGTATGTGTGTATGTGAATGTAAGAGACAGACAATTCGTCTTTATGCGTGTGTGCTTTTATGGCTAATTTGTATCTTATTCTTAATACTGGTATTTATGTAAACGTGCGAAAATACTCGTCTCTGTCACCGGTTCAAGTTCAAATACAGATGCCAGTGGGTAAATATATCAAGTAACAATATCCCTTTAAACTTACAGTAGCCCTCATCTGTATTTAATAGCCCGGGAGGCCAAGCGGGAACGCGTTTGAATATGACCCGAGATACTAGAGAAGATTTGATACCCATAAATGCAAACAGGTCTAATTATTCGTCTGGCGAAGATTCATACTCTATCAGATTCCACAAAAAGGCCGGCATCTTTGATCAGAAATTAATTCGAGCCGCAAAGGAGTAACTGACATAAGGAAGGACGTCGAAAATCTTAATTAGATATCAAGATCGGAAAACAATGGGAGCATTCTTCGCGGGAAGTTACTCAAACACGGCTTTAATGAGAGAGAGAGAGAGAGAGAGAGAGAGAGAGAGAGAGAGAGAGAGAGAACCCGATCCAAAGAAATCTATGATTTGAATTAACATTAAAGGAATGATGAGCCTTTGTTCCGAGGTGTTCCATTCCCACTGGCTGCTTCTCCACCATCCCCACCCCCCTCTTTTTGAAGCCCGCTAAATTTTGTAGCCAAAAGGTAAATGCCTCCGTTTATCATATGTGAGTCTTGTCAGGAAGAAAATCTTATTTAAATGCAAATTACTCAGTCCCTCCTGTATCTCGGCGCTACTCACATTCATATACTTTTTCTCCTTTGATTGGGATGATCTGTCCGGGCACTAAGCATTTTATATCTTCGAGATAAAAGCCTGCAGATATTACGGAGATTTTATTCTGCTATAATTTGCTAGGGAGGAAGGTTAATAGGAATACGTAGCTTAACACGCACATACATACAGGCGGTGTAGGTGAGAGCATATTATACACATCCGCTGAACGCGAGGCATTCTGCTGCACTGATGCATTGGACGAAGAACTTTGTCTCGTTGATCATACTTTTCTGGGTTACTTTGTGGGAAGTGACCACCTATTCACAGCTAGATGGAGCTGGCTTTACAGGGAGCTTTAACTTTATAAGTCTCCCTAAACAAATATTTTAACTTGTATGTATATCTGCATACTTCGAATCATTCCATGTGTTTGTATTTTATTTACAATCTAAAAAATTTTTTTCGCTAACTTGAATGCTTGTAATATGCTGTATTTTTTATACAAAGGCTCAATAGAAATACAGGAATTCTTCCAGGCAACCCTTTACCTATTGGCGGCTTGCATTTTATAGTTAAATGGAAAACGTTCCCGGCAGAGTATTTGCAGAGGGTCTCATAAAGATCATAAGACGAATGGAATCCTCGTATTACTATCTCTCATAAAATACTACTTACGACAACTTCCCACCTGGATGTGAATATTCTCCAACTTCATCTTCCCACTGCCCAAAACTTTTTCTATTTTCGTAATCTAGAGTTGGTCAGATGATACGGAGTTTTGACAAGTGTTTTTATTTATATACTATCTGATATTGTAAACTTTATTCAGTCTATATTTTTCAATTGTGAAGTCATATCATAACTCTGCTGATTTCTATTTAATCCCGATAATTAAATTCCTACAGGATTCGCCTCCTCCAGTTCCCACTCTCCCATCTGCTTCAAGGCTCTAAGGAAATCACTGCAACATTTATATGAATGATTAAAATTTATCCCATTATTCTTTCCTAAGGCGCGAGTTCAGTCATGATATTTCTCCATATTTTCCGCTTAGTCATTTTTGTATAAAAGCCGACAATTTGCCGAATCATAGGTATTGTTCAATTCTTCAGTAAATCACCGTATCAGTTTGTTGCATTTCATTAACGTTCTGTCGCCCACCCACCGATCCTCATAAAAAAATAAACTTTAAACTAAACCATTAAAGAAAATCTACCACGTTACAAAGATGTCCAATTATAGACAATAAGAGTTCGCCTCTGAATATGGTTGGAGGAATATTTAGATAGATTTGTTGAGTTCCCACGCAAACATTTTTCATATCAGCTGTCGGGCGGATTACGAGTTATCTTGATCAACGGTTATTGGTTAATGGAGTTTTATATCATAATAAAAAGTCAATATTTTCCTGTTTTGGTTGAAGGGGCATGCGTTACTTTTATCGAGTTCTTTGAGAACTAGTACTAGAATGCTTGTGCTGATGAAAGTCATAGTATTCTTCATGACAGTCATAATTCAGTAACTGGTGTTAAGTACTGACTAATAAACAGATTTCATTAATATCGTACATTATACAATGAAATCTTCATAAATTTCTAACCCATGTTAAATAGAACAGTCGCCATATCGTCTGTCTGACAGTTGGTCCCTAATTCTCAAGGAAATCCAGTCAGTATGTATTCTTGTACTTCAGACAACCCTTTTCATAACCTCACTGATTTCAGGAACGGCAACTTGTTGAAGACAAATGTTGCCTTGACCGAGGTACCATTCCCTTTACTCTTGATATAAGAAAAAAAAATCAGTATCAAAACTCTCGAGGCCATGTTGTCTTTACCCAGATTTTCCAGCGAACCGGCGCCTGTTTTTTCAGCTTAGAAGCCTTCACTGGTTGACCTGTCTCTAACCTCCTATTGGCTACTTTTACTTCTGTATAGGCACACCACCTGTCGTGGCTATTTTTTTCAATACGCCCGTTCAGTAACACTGCAGGTCCTGAAATCGTTCTCTTGATCAACATGGATATTGTATGAAGATATTGAATTTTTGATTGGCTACTTTCACTTCTGTATAGTGACAGCACCTGTTGTGGTTATATTTTTCAATACGCCCGTTCAGTAGCATTGCAGGTCCTGAAATCGTTCTCTTGATCAACAAGGATATTATATAAAGATACTGGATTTTTGATTGACTGCATGTCGACTTCCTATATTGCTGAGGAAGTCTGACTTCCACATAAACTAATACATAGAACAGAATGGGTATTTTGAGTGAAACCTACCGCTGACCTTTTCATGCTGTTATGTGTTCTCCTTTACTCGCATGCGGTGGGGAATTTTGCTTTGTCGCCCTTGACAATTTTATAGAATTTGGGGCGGTCTGACATACGGGATTGTTGGTGGCTCTTCCATATTGCGACTTTAGGTAGTCCTGTTTGCGAGTTGGTTTTCCAGAACTGACATCTTTTGTGATATTCGTTCTGTACAGAACTTGACAATGCCAGTAATAATGTTACTAATACAAATTCTGTGGGGGAACCTTCAAAATCCTCTTATAGATTCAAAGAAATTCCTTTCTATATTTATATTTCAAGCATACTCCTCGATTTCGCCGTTGATGAGCATGCGACAAATTTACTTTTTTTTTTTTCATCTCAGCCATAATGCTCTTATATAGGGTAGCAATCTGATTCTTGTTTACTGAGAATTTTTTTATATTCTCAATTTCTAAACCGATGAATTTTAAGTAGTGAAAGTGCAATATACTAGTTAAGATTATGTTGTCTGTTATTTTTTTTGAACTCCTAGTTTGCTGTCAAGTATTGATGTCACTGTATATTCATATGCTGTGCAGATTTGTACTGATGGTACTAATATTAAAAAAATTCAATGTTGAGCAGTATTTCTTTTATTTAGTCTGGTAATGATAACTCCATTATGTTCCAGTGTTGAAGATTTCTAGTCATTCTAGGAATAAACAGTTGCTGTTGTTCATCTCCTCTTGGACTTGTTGTTTGGTCGTAAGGCTACGAATTCACAAAACCGCCTTCAGACCCAGAGCTGTACAAGATTTAGTTTACTTTATGACGTTCCATCTTCTCTGAAAATCTTGGACCACTCTCATTCTTACTTTTAGCGCACACACTTGCAACGACGTTATGTGAATGACACTGCATATTTCATTTAATTTGTGCGAAATCTTGAACATCAAAACACTCTACAGCATGATTCTGTTTTTACAATTTTCTCTTAAAAAAAAAAAAAAAAAAAAAAAAAAAATATATATATATATATATATATATATATATATATATTATATATGTGTGTGTGTGTGTGTGTGAAATTATTATTATTCTCCCATGTGTAAACGGCCATGAAGCAGTCAACGAAACGAGTAATTCTAAGTCAGCCGAACTGTACATCAATTCATTGTAAAAAGTCTTCCCATTTGCCAGCTTTCTTATTTACAGAGTTATATTTCTGACAGAAACAGTTGAAGACATTAACATATGTACAGTATATCCATGAATATGCTGTGGCTATTCTCTTGATTTCAATACAGAGTTTTGCGTTTAATAGAATCCAGTGCAAAATCTTTCATTATGGCACAATTAATATAAACTCTAGCTCCATTTTGGAACTTAAATTCTCTATATTCCTTCTCAGTGCTCCTTCATCACCACCATTGCAAGAAAATTCATCTCGTTCACTTTTGTCGAAATATTTCTTAGCTTCCATTATGAGAAACACTGTCATTTTGAAAATGATAGCCAGGACAGACATGGGTCTGTGGCCAGCAACATCTCAGTCTGTGACCCAGCACAGACATGGGTCTGTGGCTCTCAGTCTCTCATAGGTGTGTAACTGAGTAGCCAGCATAGACATGGGTCTGTGGCTAGCAACATCCCAGCCTCTCATAGGTGTGTGACTGAGTAGCCAGCATAGACATGGGTCTGTGGCTAGCAACATCTCAGTCTCTCATAGGTGTGTAACTGAGTAGCCAGCATAGACATGGGTCTGTGGCTGAGTAGCCAGCATAGACATGGGTCTGGGGCTAGCAGCATCTCAGTCTCTCATAGGTGTGTACTGAGTAGCCAGGACAGACATGGGTCTGTGGCCAGCAACATCTCAGTCTCTCATAGGTGTGTAACTGAGTAGCCAGCATAGACATGGGTCTGTGGCTAGCAACATCTCAGTCTCTCATAGGTGTGTACTGAGTAGCCAGCACAGACATAGGTCTGTGGCTAGCAACATCTCAAAGTAGTAAATGTTTTATTTACTACTTTGAAATCAGGATTTAATAAAATTACTATTGATCAGGCTTTGAGCAAAGAAATTAAATGCAGAAGTTTTACAGTACTGAAGCATTTCTGAGTGTGATAAGGACATACGAGGATAAAGTCTTGAATAATAGTGATACAGACACGATTGAGGAAGTGAACAAAATGACAGGGTCGACCTGTTTTTCTATATGTATTGTCCTTTTATAAAGTGATTAGTGAATTTATCATTATGATCCTGGATAAATGCAGGAAAGTAAAGCAGGCGAGAATTCATAGACTCACACACGTTCCTTTTACATAAAAGTTATTTGAAATTCGGCAGCAATAATGATATTTACAGAGAATGTGCACCATTTAGATTGTTTGGACACAATGTGTTTGTCTTATATGATGATCAGATTCTTATATAAAGCGAACATGTTATATTGTAAATGTCGCAGTGAAGAGCACTTAGCCAAACCTTCCTCGGTGGATTTGTTTGACATTATTTGGAGCGAAGAGAATTTCCCGATATTGGTAAAGTAAATTTAGGAGAAAACAACGAAAAAATGGAGTATCCACTATCAAAAAGGGAAGAACAACGGAGCGGCTTGAATTCGGAAAGTGTAGTTTAGACTTCTAAGGAGAACGACGATATTGTTGAACCAACAAAGAAAATATAGAAGAAAATAGGTCTAGGAAAATGGCAATGAGGATCCCAGCAAACAATGAACGCATAGTTTTGAGTAATTCTGTGAAGTATCTCCACTCCCTGTCACGAAATGAGGTATGCATCGGGTTGGAATGTGAAACGAATTTACCCTTAAAAATGATCTTATTAATGAACTGTGTAAAATTACCATGGCTGAATAGAAAGATTAATTCTTACTTATTTACTAACTTTATCTTGAATAATGACATGGATACCAAGGGTCAAATGTTATGAGAAAAAATGTAGTATTCCCGAAGCATTTAAATTTGAAAAACATATCCCAGTGGTAGGCCGTCAGACCAAACTCTTCAGTCAAATTAGATTTATGTAAACATATTTTCGTAATGATAAAAGGAAGGAGATAGAGTTAGAGACAAATTATATTCAGTAATTCTTTCTTTATTCCTTTAAACGAAGATATATAACAATAATATACATCTTTGGTGTATGTTTTTTGTGAAAGGTTATAAAATAAAACTTGCGCATGATAAATGAAAATCAGACAAGGACCAGGTATGTTAATGAGAATATCATGCGCTTCGATTTTGTAAGCGTGAGTAAGGTTGTCTATGTCAAACGGCCAAAGGGGCAGAAAACCTAAAATCTATTTTATAAATGTTTTTCATATTTGCCAAACACGAAACAGAACATCTTACCCTGAAATAAAAACTGTTCATTATGCAAAACAGCCTGACCTGTAATAAGAGTTTTTCATGCATGGAATAGACAACTTCAAAGCCTGTGCAAAAAGTTACTCATGTTAATTCATATATAACAGCCGGTGGGAGACAACCTCAGGCCCTTGAATACAAGCGAATGGGATGGACAACCTCAGACGCTGTCGTACACTTTTTTTTTTTTATGGAAAATAGGTGATGAGACAGAGAACGTATTTTCTATGAGAAAAATTATCATTATTTTACGAACTGCTGAGGGGATATATCCTGTAATGGAAAACAAACGATTGGACAGAGAACTTTATACTGAGTAATGACAGGTGTTATCCAGGCAACACAGCGATGGGATGGACAGCCTCCTCTCCTGTGGGAAATGTTTTTGTTATGCATCCAACCAAATACCTTTTTTGTTATACAAAAAATTCATTGCGACAGACAACTTCCTGACCTGCAGCAATAGGAAGAGCAACCTTATACCCCTTTAAGCCTTTTGTTATGCAAAACAACCTATGTGACAAAAAGCTTCATGCCCTGGTATAAAGTTTAGGTTATGCAAAGCGGCTGAAGACCTAACGCTCTGTCACGATAGCTCATTTTTGTGCAAGAGTCACAATGGGATTATTAAAGAAAGATACTACAATTTAATTCTTATGCAAAACTGTCAGTAAGACGGAAAACCTGAAGTGGATAAACAAAACTCTTAGTACGGTGAAAATACAAAAAAAGTTAGACAAACGGACCCTTTCTGTAAAAACTTTGGCTGTGCTAAAGACGGTGCAAGGTACAGCAAATGAATGACTGGCCAAAAATAATTTTCTGTCTTGCATAAAAACCGTGGTTGCAGACAATCAAATCCCATATCAACAAAAATAGATAAATAGATAGATAGATGAGTAAATAGATTATCCTCTATGCAACTACTGATGAAAAGGACAACGGAGTTCCAGATAATATCTTATTTTGACATGTTGCCAAGTTATTGTGACAAAATATTCGCTGTATTATCAGATATGATAACCACTGAATTGGATAATAAATGAATAGTCAGTGGATAATAGATGATTATAAATGATCTTGTAATTAATAGATAAAATCATAAGAAATAATAATAATGGGTTAAGTGGGCAATCTATCGTCCTGTTTATTTGTTTATTGATTTTTTGTTTATCTATTTTCTTACGAAGACCGATGGACATTTTTTGAGGGGTTTAGATTACGCAATTTTTTCTGGCAGTAGTATATGTATATATATATATATATATATATATATATATATATATATATATATATATATATATATATATATATATACACATACATATATACATACATATGAGCTATCGCGAGATATATCGTTATTCGAGCTAAAAGAGAGTAATCCTTTCCATGATGGCGTAATGTTCAATTTGTTTTACTGCTCACTTTCCATAAATCTGCGCATAGATATTACTATGACAACTTGTTTTTTCCCATTTCCTAATAAAAGTCCCTCAAATCCCTCAAATCCTGAAGGACGTGCCGGTAAAAATTTATCGCAGGTTTGGTTTGCACTTTCGTCTACGTAGTGGAGATTTCAAGGTTTTATTCAGTGGATAGCATATCTAAAGTTCATGAGTATAGAAAGACAACAAGGTCCCACTCTTGGTATTAAATTACACCAAAACTGGTGAATGTATTCAGTGGCCTCTACTGTATATATTACGGCCAATAAGGCGGAAAACATTGTGGCGTTATCTTGATGATTGGTCGATTTTAGCTACGGCTAAATAGGTATCAGAATTCAACAGAATTATGGAATTACGTGTTGAAATAGGTTATTATCGGTCTTAGTGATGTAATACATTCAGCAATTACATCTTTGTCCTGTAGGCGCGATTTCGAAGACTACATAGAAGTAGTTCAATTTTTGGCAGACTTCAGGGCTTCCATTGGAAAACAGCACGATACGAAGAAGCTTTGTCATACCTATAGTATTACGTAGCTAAATACTAGCACACATAGGCACGCACACACGCAGTAACACACACTTACGCATATATATGTGTATATATTTATGTATGTATGTGTATATATACAATATATATGTATACGTATGTATATATACATTTATATATGTGTGTGCGCGCGCGTGTGTAGGCTTATACACATCATGCAGCATTAAATTGATCACAAAATTTAAAAGTTAAATTTAACTTCCAATACCTGCTAGTTAATAAGGTACGTTTTCAAAATGTTTTCCGTAAAAAAATATGAATGCAAGGATGCGTAAAATAATTAAAGTAATTTGCATAACCAATTATCATCGTGTGAAATGGACTTGACTGCATATTTAAAAAAAGGTAAAAAAAAAAAAACTCTTGTAATTTAAGAGATCCGTTAGTGATTAATTCTACGATAAAAATCGCTAATGTTTGGAAATGATTAAGCACCAAATTAACTATTCCAATTTATCTTCTCTTTGTGCAGTATTTCATACCCGTGGACCATCAAGAGGATAACTGAACGTTATATTTCATTTCCTCTCATAAAACCATTGCGCTGAATTTTCCAGAATACGCGTTCGCTTTGTAATGGATGTTCGGGGCGTAAGGTTTGTTTGCGTATGTATACGAGCGTATGGAGACTTGGTCGAAATCGACACGCATACATATATGCAGAAATAAAAATATATATATACGTATATATGTATATATGTATATGTATATATGTATATATATATATATATATATATATATATATATATATATATATATATATATATATATATATATATATATGTATAACTGAATCATAAAATATGGAACGTGATGAATCTTTTAAAATCCATAAAATGGTTGGTGCTGCGAGGCCTCAAAAGATTTATCTGGCCTGTTTCTCCATAAAATGGTTTATCAAAAGAATATTTATGTAAAAGAATACTTATGTAACATATTATTTTTCATAACCTAGTTTCAACCACCACAGCCAGTCTTACCACCAGAATAATAATAGATCAATAGTTCACAATTTTTTTCTTTAATGGATTATATATATAAATAAATATATTATATATATTATATATATGTATATATATATATATATATATATATATATATATATATATATATATATATATATATATATATATCTTGAGACATAATCAAAAACAATAAAGATATATGTATATATATACACGTATATATATATATATATATATATATATATATATATATATATATATAATTGTTTTTATATTCTGTCTTAAGATACTGGCCTTAAGATACTAGAGTTTTTTTCATATAATTCTGACCAAGTATTCAGTCTTTTCTTCAATTATTTTACTACTAAGAGTAGAATACTATTCGCAAGGTTAATTAAATTTTTTCCATAACATTTCAAACGTTTCTTCATTTTGATACTCAAATCGGTTTAATTTACTGTTTCTTTTTGTACGAATACCTTAAAATTTTCTCACAAAATATTGACGGAAATGGAGGGGAACTTTTTGAAAATGGTAGAAGACACCAATCGTGTTGCTTCAGCGTAATCTCTAGAAGATTTATAGATCATCTGAAATCGTGATGATTTCATTTTCTGCCTCTGAAGCGTATGTGGAAAGCTGTATTAGGATAAAAAAAAAAAAAAAGTTATTCGAATTCATCGAAATAAATCTTTTAGCACCAGACATCAGCAGAGAACCTCGATGATATTTACTTTTCCCACATTGTATTACATGAACCGGATCGTATCGTATGTACGCTTTCAGAAAACATTCACACAAAATAGTTAGAAAGATATTGCGTCATATATTCTCGAACAGAAGACGACGGTTCTTTGGCTGAGCTCATAACATTGAATGAAGCTCTCTTATTTTTTTTTTTTCCCTTCCCCTTTATATGCTGTGCAATTTATGCCATCATAAAAATAAACAGCTATGGTAATCGAATTCCATCTCAGACAAGGTCGTATTGGGAGAGAGAGAATACCCTTGTGTCCGGAACGAATACCATCCTGTTTCCGTAAGACGCGGCTATTTATTGAGTCCCGCCCTCATTTCTGGACCACAACAAAAATGACGCGTGATGCCCGCGTTCCCTTCCCCGTGCATGAACTTACTACTGGGATGAACCTTGTCCGAGTTATTGCAGGAGGTGAAGGTCGTGTGTTGAATATGATGCCTCGAAGTTTCCAAACCTTCTGATAAATGCAAATGAGTTTTTCCTCTTTTTTTTTTATACTGTTTCAGTACTTTCGTCTGCTTCCAAGTCAGTGTCATCATATTTAAAGTCATTTTTTTTAGTTGTATATCACGAATATTTCCCTCTTCAGTAGTAAATGTGAATAGTTTATATGTAACTATTTGAGAATTATGTACAAAATTACCATAAGAAATATCTGTTATTAGCAATTTGATATCTGTTTCATGGCCAGTCTCCATTAGAGCTTCATGACGTTTGCACCGACGGTGAATATTGTTTCGCCTTTTAATAACCTGATATTTCAAAAAAAACAAACAAAGACTAAGAAGTGGAAAAGGAAAACACGCTTGCATCCTTTTTCCTCTGCTAGGACTACAGCAGTCGACTTTTGGATGTTTTAATTACCCAACATCAGCCTAACCATTCCCGCAGCAAGTAATATTGTCATTAACATTTCCAGTATTGTCTCTGTTTTGGTACAACTGGTGCGGAAAAGACGTTGCAAGGGAAAGGCCTGGCTATGTACAAGTAATATGCGAGTAAATGCAATAGAGAAATGCCGTAGATGCTCTGTGCCAAGTTTGCAAATAGGTGAAGTGGTTGATGATCTGTGATTTTTCCGCTTACGGCGCTAATCGCTGACTCAGCAAAGTTGGATCTGGCCAGCACAGAACTCCTCAGCTGCCATGTTACAGGGCGTAAGGTCGCCTGCTTCATCCCAGATCTGTTCGAGGAAGGCCGAAAGGTAGCACCTTGTGAAGCCCCCACAGAGGAGAAACAGAGGACCTGTGCCACTTTGGCTCAGTGGCAAAGCACCGGGATCGCGATCACAAGGTGCTTTGATTCAGACTCATCTTGTTGCTTATCAGTCGACTGAGTTGCGAATGGTTACTAGCCTCAGCTGGTGAGGCCAGCGCCCTCATCCCTAGAGACACGCCGTGAATTGGAAGGCTTCACACGTTCTAGTGTTTAAATGGAAGAAGCATGGTACAAATAAACACACACACACACACACACATATATATATATATATATATATATATATATATATATATATATATATATATATATATGCTTAAATTACATACATACACACATACGAGTATACAGTACACATTCATAATTGTGATTGGTGAATTTTCGACTCTTCTGTATAACGATGTATACGATTATTGGATAAATAAAATTGAGTTTCTAAACGGCAAATCTAAAAATATAAACGATGGAAAAAAGTAAGGTGGTTATAAGCCTGAACTGAGAACATTTGTACAAATATAAATTACAGTTCTGGTCCCAAGGACCATTGATATCAGACCCTGTTCGGAAATTGCAACTAAATTCGTAATCTTTTGTCCAGAATTGCTAAAATTACACACGAACACACAATACAGTATATATATGTATATATACACACACACATTATATATATATATATATATATATATATATATATATATATATATATATATATATATATATATATAAACTGTAATTTATATTTGCACAAAGGCTCTCAGTTCAGAATTACATTTTTCCATCGTTTATTTTTGTTAGAAGATTTAGCGTTTAGAAACTCGCATTTATCCAATAATCGTACACATCGTTATACAGAAGAGTATAAAATTCACCAATCACAACCATGATCGTACTTTAACAAAAAAAAAAAGCTCTTCTAACATTACCCCCATACTGAAAAGCCTTTTTTTTTTGGAACGATGAAGGCCTAGCTCTTCGAATATGAAAAAGAATTCATATTGCCATGAAGTCACGTGATATTCATAGTAGTAAACTCCGGAAAAAAAAACTATTCCCGCAAACTTTGGAAAGAGCGAACGTGCTATTGCATAAAATGCTCGTAAGAACAAATTGAAATACATAAAACAACTCCAGGCTAACGAACGCTGGGGTACAGTTATGGTTGGTTTATTATGGAACGTCGGTTCGTGCGATGTTTCCCCATAGTGAGGGAGTTCCCTTAAACTTTTCTCTCTTTTTTTTTTAACTATGACAATTGTTTATCGACGTAGTTACCTTTATAATGATGATGCGGATGTTGATGGAGATAATGGTGATTAAGTATCACTGACGATAGTGATAAGGAATTAGAAGTTAAAGTTACTGGCTTTGTCACAATATGTAGAAATGATAATATAACTATAAGTGATGGATAAATCAGTCGTATCTGTTTTGTGGGAATTTTTCCCTTTTTTCTGATGGTTCCCCGAATGGCAGGGGAAGGACTAACAATGAAGTGTCCAATTTTATTCATAGTTCTATTTTAGAGATGTGAGCAGTAATGCGTAATTTTATTTTCGAATCCTTCCAAATTAAAAATAATAACAATTAAAAAAATGGGCCGAAGTTTCTTCGGCGCAATCGAGTTTTCTGTAGAGTGTATAATGCTGTATTAAACTCTCAGCCACGGCCCATGAAACTCTCAGCCGCGGCCCATGACACTCTCAGCCACAACCCGGTGGTGGCTGATAGTGGTGCCAGACGCACGATCATGGCTAACTTTACCCTTAAATAAAATAAAAACTACTGAGGCTAGAAGGCTGTAATTTGGTATGTTTGATGATGGAGGGTGGATGATCAACATGCCAATTTGCAGCCCTCTAGCCTCAGTAGTTTTTTAGGATCTGAGGACGGACAGACAGACTAAAGGCCATCTCAATAGTTTTCTTCTACAGAAAACCAAAAATATAAACTTATTGTTTCATCCTGTTGCAGTTAGACATGATCACAGTGCATGTTTCTGAGAGTTTCCTGCGTCCTAACTTCATAGGCCATAGACATTGCTATGACTAAAAGGAGTACAATAAGAGTTATTTGAAGATGGGGCCTAATAAACACTTGTTCATAGGCTCGCATGTTACTACAATAATCTGGCCAATAAATATGATATAATGGTGTGATTTTACTGCTATAGCCAGCATGACTTGGACAAAGGTAAGTTTTCTTCTGACACTAGGTCATAAGTATAGCAGAAGGCGCTATATTCTTAAACATTTTGTGTGCCTAAAAATAACTTCCTTTTCTATACCTGCCTAGGCAAAGATGCTGTTAATTTACCAGTTATAGGTGGTTAGCAATATTTAGGAGACGACTTTTTTTCAATGATACCTGAACAGAAATATACTAACGAGGCCCGGAGTAGGGATCTCACTGGAATGTCAACCTATAGGAGATGAACAGACCTTCCAGGGAGACTTGAAGGCATATTTGGATATGTCATATTTGGGTTCAGTGTCATCAGTGTAGAATTTATCTAAGAAGAGCTTAATAGCTCAAAACCAAGAGATGCCATGAAACCCTCCATGAGGGAGTGTCCAGTGGTCTGACTGGAGGAAACTCAGCCTGCAGTTATCAGACAGAAGGGCTTAGCACCCTGATCAGACTTTTAGCAAAAAAAGTAGGCCAGAGCTGGAAGGTGGCCTATTAAACTGTAGAGGATTCCCATGCTTATGAAAATTTGCATTGCCATAAATGTAGCCCAGATTATGGTCACCTATGATAAGGAGGAAATGGGTAGCAATACACAGTACAGACATTGCATTTTTGCTTGACTTTTTCAACAAGCATCCATATCAGGCATTGCAATTAGTCTTATCTAGGAGAAGGTATAAAATTTTTCTTTCATTAATTATTTTTTATATTCATAGCTGCCAGTGTGTAAAAGGACAGTGGCCTTGTCAGCCTTCTGCAGATTGACAGCTTGGTTCGTTTGAAGTTTTACAGAGGCTTCTTTCAGGTCGTATGGTACTTCTCATGCTTCTGTGCTGACCCTTTTTGCTCTACCAGGACTTTAAATTGAACCAAAGGTCAGAGGTCATTGGTGATGATGACAGCATATTTTTCCACCTGTAGTAGAGGGTCTACTACCACCTTTTTGTTTATAGCCTCAGTGTTTTCTGGCTAGTGGATACAGAATGGTTCTTGAGGCCCAAACAGCGGCAAATAATCATCTTCAGGTGCTGAGACAAAGTGGCTGACATATTAATATATATTTCTTTTAGGCTGAAGCAAGTAATTCCCCATCATTAAAAGTATTAGGCTTTTCAGTGCTGCATTGTCATGACCACAGATGAAAACTTCATTTACACGTAGGTTCGGTTATAGTTGCCTCTGAATTGAGCAGACATACCATGCTCATTCTATTCATGCAAATTATTAATAACATGGATATTTTCAATAAATGTTACTGCCATCGGAACCTGCTGATGACAATCAGATTTTAAAGTGCATTGTGTACCATTTTGCTATCAGTGAGTAAATCTGCTTATTCTCAACAGAACTGCTGACTGAGATGTAACAACCGGAGCCTCTGGACAGCAAGAACATCTCTAGGGTTACGACAGGAGGTCATCTAAGTCTGGACTAGCCTATCTTACCACTGGCCCCTGTATAAGTATGCTGAATAAAGGTAAGTTTGTCACATGTTCCGTACAGTGAGTAAGGTTCCTTGGGGCAAGACATGTTGACTTTCCAGATATGGAGACAGTAGCCATTTTGAGGATGGGTAAATCCCGCAAAACTAGAGCAGTTTTCCAAAGAAAAAGGACTAACCAGCACAGGGTACTTACTACCTCTAGAATTAAAATGTATATGGACATTGCTGCGTCAGTGTACAAACTCGTAATAATTATCGTAGCCGTATAGTACTATCAGGATTGAAGATGTTTTGGAAATTAGCCCTGAAAATATTGAAATGAAAAATGCTGGGGCACTTTAATAATAATAATAATGATAATAATAATAATAATATCAATAGAATGGAAATTGCGCGTCAAATTTGATTTGTTAGTTGCGTTTTGGATAAATGCACTATCTCATGCACGTCATGAAGGCAATATATAATACATTCTTTGTAGGAGTAGAGGGGATATTTAGGAACTTTGAACAAACGGCAAAACGTGAAATGGAGACTATAAGAATGCCATGTACTCCTCGTCTGAATATGTTAATAAGCTACACTTTAGACTGAGCATGACAGAATTACCAGTAACATCTGCAAAGCAGAAGGAAGATGGTTCACTGATATGGAAATTGTAGATCAGAGTTAAAATAGATTCGTATGTAATTATGCATTAACGGAAAAATAATGCTCATGGCATATTGAGGATGCAGTATTTCTTCTAATAACCTATTTACTGGCAAATAAAATCAGAAAAATATTCTGATTAAAATAGCTCTTTCATTAGAAGCTGCAATCATTTGCGCATAATTGCATTCTATAAAACAAGAATATTTTCAATTCTATCAACATCTGCAGCATGCAGACAGATCTTCTAGTTTTTTTTTTTTTTATCACAGCAACTAATAATTTAAAGAGAAACTAATAGGTGAAAATAAAACAAAATAGAAAAAAGCTTATCCCTTATTGCGTGCGTGTGTGTGTGTGTGTGTGTGTAAGAGAGAGAGAGAGAGAGAGAGAGAGAGAGAGAGAGAGAGAGAGAGAGGGAGAAGCAGTTTCCGTCTTAATTTCAATACAACGATAATAATCATTCTCTTCGCAAATCTTCTTCAAATCCCAATATGTTTATAAAATACAAAATCGTATACTGTATAATAAAATGAATTCAGCTCCCTTCTTCTAGCTGAAGAAGGAGCTGAGCAGGCTCTCTTGCTGGATTCATTTTATTCAAATAAAAATGTGTATTTTGTATAATCATTCTCTTGTTATTATTATTCAAATTAAGAAAAAAATCATATTAATCAGTAGGATAAGATCATCAACTTGAGCAGCAAGTTTTAGAAAAAAACAGAATGCCTAGCTAAGAACAGAGGAAATCGTATGAAAGGGGAACAGAGTAACTGACTATATTAGAGTAGATTACTAAAGTTAAAACAGGAACATATATGGAAACGGCTGTTGCAAAAAGTAAAAAACAAAAAATGTAATGAGTATTTACCCCGCAGTAGCACTTGAACGTCCCTTGGTCTCACTGATAGACATCCACAATAGTGATGTAATTAGTGCTGTACAGTTTTGCATTATAGGGGAGGAAGCACATATGCCACTGGGCAGGCTGATATCATAGTAACTCAAATAAATATGGAGATAAAGGCCAACGAACCGCATAGCCTTCACTAATTCTCACGGTGCAGGCACCACTGGAGAAAATGAATTTAGAAAATGAATTAAGTAAAAATTTCGTTACTTACGGGGTTTATAATATTAGTGGTATGATTATATAAGTATATGCCACCAACAGATCATGTAAAACTACTATTAAGAGACATACAATTACCAGAAGCGTTGGCAAATAACACGAAGGTACAATTAATTCATCAGTCTTATACTTCGTCTTCCACAGGATGTCTTCTACAGCAAACCGAAAGATTATCATGAGAGAGAGAGAGAGAGAGAGAGAGAGAGAGAGAGAGAGAGAGAGAGAGAGAGAGAGAGAGAGAGATTCATTTTTAACAAGTTTTCATCAAAGCACTTCAGCCACTGTCTTCCTTGGGAAGAATATGTCACATTTTTTTGCAGTTTAAAACTTTCCTCGGCTGCCTAATTACCTGGCTAGCGAGGGTCAGAGTCTTTGAGAGGATGTTTTCGATGGTCCTTTTTAGGGAGGTAAAGTTATTCATTAGATTAATCATCCGTTCTCCCATAGAAGAGTTTATTGCGTTTTTAGGCTTTGAGGTTTATGGTTAATGATTGTTAATATTTTTCTGTAGTTTGTACTTGTTTAACTTTTTGTCTGTTTCAGTAACTGTCGCGGTTTTTTTTTTATTTATGTCTGTGCATGTTTTTTTTTTTAATGTAGGTGTGTTAAAAATATATCAGATAAAGAGGTTAAACGCAATTTTTACGTGCTTTGTTATATTTTTTTTACCAGTTAATGAAAGCAGAATGCATTCACTGTCTAGGGAAACCTTATACAACATTGTACATAATATTGCATGGGTAGCAATTGCAAGTTCCCGAACAACCACCCATGCCAGATTTTTTCCCCTGAAGCATACATACTCAAGTGCATTAAGCCATAATTGTTAGTTCTGTTACTGAATGGCAAAGAAGTCAAATATGAATTTATGTTGAAGACATGGAAAAGGGACGTTGGCGGCAGTCTAGCGTGCTCTAATCCCTCTTAATTTTTATTCTGTTTCCAGAGTTTTTCCCGCTTCTCTCTCTCTATTCGGAACGTGAAGGGAAATCATTAAAAGCTTTTTACTTCGTTCGCACATTACGAATAGGTTACCTTTTGAAATCAGTGAGAAAGAAAAAGCTTAGGGCCGGAATTCACAAAAGAGTGCACTGAGTCTAAGAGAGCGGAGCCTCGTCAGATTCCTGAATACGAACCTGTTGGTGTCTGGTCTCCCGTTCGTCACCCCTCTCCGTTGACGGGATGGCCAGTGCTCCTAAGCGTGACTTTTAAATACGATATGGTTTCCATCAGACGTATTCATTCTTCCTCATCTAGAAATTGTATGGTATTAATTCCAAGGGATGGGTATCCGGCGTGAGGTCATCTTTCCGAAGTCGCGGCCAGGCGTCGGGATACCGGATTTCGTTGCCTTTACCTGTAGCTCTGGATGAATGATTGGACGTCTGACTCGCTCAACAGCGCAGACCAATCTAGCTCTTAGTCGCCTGCGACATAAGGAGTAAAAGGACAGGAGGGAAGAGTTCATTAAGAGTTTGCCTCGGGGCATGAATATGTTGGGTCGGTTTAAACTGCCCGCAGGTGGTGGTTGGGGGGGTGGGAGGAAGGGGGAGAGAAATGAATGTTATAGCTATGTTATAGCTACAAATATTTCTCGGCTAATGAACCATTTATAAAAATGTTTGCTGTCGTTTCGAGAGTGTAAAACTCTTTCGAAATGTCTCAGTCAGCTGTTATGCAACTGTCACATGTTACCGACGGCACTAAAAATAAAAGTATATTCCTATTTACTTCAGCTAATTAGTGACGAATATCAATAACGGAATATACTTTCCCATTTCAGTTCTCATATCACGCTGACGAGGGGCCAGGACTCTGAATAATGACCGTTTTCGTAAGAAATCACTGACGTTCTCTGTCCCTAGGCTGAGGTGCAAGACGGGTTATTGCATTTGTAATATATGTGCGCTATAGCTAAGTTGCACGATTCTTATCGGTGATGTCATTTCCTACCTAAACCGGTTTCAAGAATTGGGCAGTGATGATGCCTTCTTGTACAGGTTTCCTTTTTGCATCTATGGTTTTTTTTTTATTTTTATTTATTTTTTTGACGCCTGATTCTTATAGGCCATCGAACGTAGCTATAAGGTTAATAGTATTTGCGGGAATATGAATATCTATTACTGTAGGATATCGGTAATTTATAATAATATATATTTACCTACGAACGAATTTTTACATCCACGGTCCAAGGATAAGTATGATTGTAGCTGGTTTTTCGGTGCTTTCTTTCAAATGCAAACGTTATCTGTATGACGTGTATGTGTGTGTGTGCGCGTGCATATATATATATATATATATATATATATATATATATATATATATATATATATATATATATATATATATATATATATATATATATATATATATATATATACTATATATATATATATATATATATATATATATATGTATATATGTATATATACTGTATATATGTGTATATATACATATATATACACACACATATTTATATATATATATATATAATATATATATGCGTTTATGTATATATATTGTTATATATAATATGATTTATTATATTAAAACAAATATGATTTATTATATTAAAAAAAAGGTTAGAGAAGGAGTACTTTAATGTAGGAAATACGTGCAACGTTCAGCGACAGATTGCAGTAGCGCTTGGCATGAGGTGGCAGTTGCCTAGGATTGTGTAACCAAATAAAGAGGGTTTATATTTAGTCCATGTAAGTCTCGGGTACATAAAGGCCCGAGCCGGTGATGTTTTAGGGGGGGGGGTCACCGCAGCAAATAAGTTGAAGTGTTAGAAGTTTCTAAACTTTAGAAACTTCTAACACTTCAACTTATTAGCCATGATTGCTAAATAATCGGTTATCAGTTTTTCTTCTCTTTAGAATCTAAAGGAAAGAAAAACTGATAACGTATTATTTAGTAATCCATGGCTAATTTTAGTCTAAATAAAATAAAAACTACTGAGGCTAAAGGGCTGCAATTTGGTACGTTTGATGATTGGAGGGTGGATGATCAACGTACCAATTTGCAGCCCTCTAGCCTCAGTAGTTTGTA
>NC_089746.1:64289011-64294011 GCF_040412425.1 Macrobrachium rosenbergii | reverse complement strand
TGATGCGGCCTCCCCTTTTTAACTACAACCGGTCAAGTTATTTGGCCTCTGTCAAGAATTCCTCTCGACCTTCCCCGCGACATTCCATCCTGCCAAGAAGTCAAACCCAGCAGTCCTGTTATGCAGGACAGAGACATGTCGCCAGAAGCTTTTATTTTCGTTTTTCTTTTTTGTCTTTTTTTTACGGATCGCCTCGTTTGAAATACTGACATAGCTGCTTGTGCGAGATTAATCCATCAAGGGACTGCATGACTTCTGAGGCATCGGAACGCATACGATGCATATAGGTCCCCATAAACTCGCCCGGCGACTTTTTGCGCGCCGCGTTTCTTACTTGGGCTTTCAGAGACAGAGAAAGAGATATGACTTCCAGAGGCAGCAAATATGTTCCTAGTAATTTAATTTCATTAACAAGCTTTGCATCTTAACGTCTGAATCGTAAACCAAGCTATGTCATTAAATTTTACAAAGGGGGGAAAAAAAAGCTGCATTTTTCCCGCTCTCGTTACCAGCAATATCCCTCCCCCCACCATTGCACCGGCCAATCCCCTACTCCCATTTCTCCCCTATGGGATCTTGTGTGAACATTTGATAACTTATAGTGCGTGACTGATATATACTTAATATTTATAACGATCCTGCATTCTACCTGTCATATTCATTTGAATACACCAAAACAAATGAAAGATTTTTACAGCTTGCCACTATTCCGGCACCCTTCCACAAAACAGACAATGTTATGTTCCAGAATACTGATCAACACCAATGAAGACATAATTATTCCGTGGGTAGAAATTCTAGAGAAGATTCGAAGTTTTTAATATTCTGACTGAAGAGAACAACGTATACATTGTAATGTGATCCCTTAGCCTTTGCATTTGTTAAATGGTACTTCTGAGTTATCGTTGTTCTTTACGAAAATGTAAATGTTTTAGCAGCAGAGTCTAATGAAGTTTAAAGAAGATTGATGCTGTAAAACTAAACATTTTTCCACGGCTAGCATTACCTTTATGTTTATTCTTCTTTGCGTTTGTTAAATGATACTTCTCAGGTATCGTTGTTCTTTACGAAAATGTAAATGTTTTAATAGCACAGTCTAAATGAAGTTTAAAGAAGATTGGTGTTGTAAAACTAGATATTTTTCCACGGCTAGCATTACCTTTATGTTTATTCTATCTTAATTTTGCTTCACGCTGAATTAACTAAATAACTAGTATATTACCTTTAAAAACTGACTGGCTGAGTTGCTCAATGACAAATGTCAACATACATAAAATATGAAATATTTCAAGATCTTCTTACTACGCTAAATGAATGAAATTTGATTAAATACCAGTATATCTCCTTCTGAATTTCTAGTAACTTAAATATCAAGAATCCTCCTTATTAGGGAGATATGCCATCTTTATTGTGTAGTTTGTACCAACAGAACTGAATTGTATTCCTCGACAGTAGTTTGAGAATTTAATTGCATTTTAACGGTTTTCATATAATAATTTTACTTTCTGTTTATCGCTTCGGTAAACTCCCATTATATAGTAACAACTGATTTCAGACAACCCTGTATGCTTACACAGATACATGTATACTACAGTGAGGTTACTGATTTCAGACAACCCTGTATGCATACACAGATACATGTATACTACAGGGAGGTACACACACAACGCTGAGAGGCCGGCCGAAAAGGTTATTTTCCACTTCCAGGCTCTTGAAACTATAACTTTGCCTCAGCCTTTATTTGTTTTCCATCGACCCGTTTTCCTTCATTGTTCCTTATCCAAACAGCTGGCAGGGGAACACCTATAAAGGCAAAAGCCTTTCAGCCCCCACAGTCCATTTCACCTTCAATGTCTACATTCCTTACCTCGAGTGGGTGATTTTCTTTGGAATATTTACCGGGGGCCATTTTGGCGGGCTTAAATTCCCTCTGAATAGGAATCACACAAAAGACACGATTTCCCTCTAACTTAAGTGCCCTTAATGGAGGCCCCTGTGTCAGGCTCGAGTTGCCTAGATTTCTCATTTGCATTACGGTTACCATAATATTTGTTCACGTTGCAATTATTGCAGCCTTTATAAGTTGTTGTGGTGTGTATAGAAAGAGACATATTGGAGCATTTGTGAAACGTAAAGCAATATAGCCTCTGTGTCCTGAACGCGCACAGTAGAGATACACATACTATATATATATACTATATATACATACTATAAATATATGTGTGTATATATATATATATATATATATATATATATATATATATATATATAGATATATATATATATGTATATATATGTATGTATGTATGTATATATATATATATATATATATATATATATATATATATATATATATATATATATATATATATATATATATATATATATATAATGTAGTGTGTTGTGTGTGTGCGTTTGTATAAGAAACGGAAACAATGCCATTTGGTTTCAGACAGATATTGTGCCAGTGCTTATCACTCTAATGTATAAAACTGCGGACTTTTACAAAGTTTTAATCTTTAAAGAAAGCAGTTCAAGAAAAATCATTGCAAGGCATCACACATAACAAATCTCTTTTAATAAGAGGAACCTGTCGCCATGCACTTTATATCGTATGTACTTAGTTACAAACTAGCATAACACGTGTGCAACGGCTTTACGAGTATATATATTTGCCCACAAGCTGTAATGACCTCTCAGTATATACAGACACTGCGTGATTATTTGTGGTTGAGGTGGGGATCAAATCCGCACTCAAAACCTTAGATTGAAAATTTCATCGTATATTTAGATGTGAATATAAGAAGGCCCATAAAACACTATTTGAACGTTGCAACCATATATTTCGAGCACTTCCTTCTGTGCTCTTTTTTTTTTTTTACCAGTGAACAGGAGCACAGAGGGAAGTGCTCGAAATATTTGGTTGCAACGTTCAAATAGTGTTTTATGGGCCTTCTCATATTCATATTACACTGTGGTATTACAGGAAAAGACATTCATATTTAGATGTCTTTTAAATGATAAATCCATTCACAAGAACACCAAAACAAACATTAACGAAATAGAAATTAAATTCAATTTAGTTTTTTTTTTTTTTTTTTTTTTTTTTTTTTTTTTTTTACAGGGTTAGCCACATTCACCTGACTGTTTCCACGACGATATCACAAGAGAGAGGAAATTACTGCATATTTGCTCACAAACCTATTAAACCAATACCTCATTTACACTTGAAAGATAACGTCGTGATAATAAACGAAATTAAATTTTATAAATTCTGGAACCATGGAATCATCCCTAATATGTACATTCCTTGTCTCAAGTAGGGTTTTATTATGTTAATATCAAATCAAGATTCATAGTAACCATTACTTCCATGAAAACGGATACTTCCACAGTAATTACTATGTTTTTCAGTTGTCAGCAGGAGGCATATATAAATGTTATCATTTTAGTTCTCCCCCCTTTTATTCCTAGTTATTACCATTACCATTATAATTCTTATTACTTCGTCTAAGGAGGCTATGATTATTGTTCTATTCATGGTTCTGACTGTAAAGATAATACAATAAAGACTGATGAATGGATTTTCATGCAGTATTGTTCAAAGATGTTCGCAAAAGTAAAAAAAAAAATTAAGGGTTCGAATATGTGGTTAACTGTGCTAAGTCTATTCTAGAAATCATAATCTAATTGTCCTCGAGTAGTGGATAACAGTACTAATCGCCCTGCTTAAGCTTTCTTTGTTTTAAATACAAAATACAAATTTATAAGGTGAATTCAGAAGTTCGTGGAATAGAATTGTGGTAATTAGAAATGATATAAAGGCAAACGGTGTGAACATGCACATAAGAATATCAGTCAGTACGCAAGAAGTCTGAATAATGCACCTGCTTTACATCAGTGTTACAGCGTCTCTTGAACTAATTTGTATCAACATCCAATACACTCCGAAGAAACTGTCGCAGAAATTCGCAGCAAAGGAGTGAAAGGCCTGTGGGACTTGGCAATGTGATATGGGTACGCCTAAGCAAGTTACGGTGTCTATGCTTTGTAAGTCGTGTGTAATGAAATAGCTCTGTGCGCCGATTCGTTGAAAGCAAGTTACTAAGTTTCTCAATTTTAAGAGGTTATTTGACTGGAAAATAAAGATCCTAGAATATTGTTGGCGTTAAATATAAAAATAATGCTTCAACAAAGATAGACTAATAAATGGCCACTCCTGGATACCTATTACGTTTAGCAGATGCTTTATTTTGCATTGAATGGAGTGAATGGCTGCAATAAGATTTCCATCATGTCAATATTTACTTTCAAGGCCAATAGTTTTCGCATCAGAAATTATTAAATAGATAATTAATTATGAAACACTACCCTATGGCTCAAGCATACATATTTTTAACCAAGGTGCACAAAAAACTGTAGACTCTATCCTTACTTGCTTTAGAAAACGGACTGAAGAATATGTGCATGAACTGAAACACTCAAGTCACAAATGTGCTCATAAAACACAACTCAGATTCAACTAGACTGACTTGTGCTCATTAATAATTTTACGTCATGTCCCTTATAATGGTGGTAATATACGTAACTGGTTTGATATCAAATGGCATCAGGGGTAGCTAAATGCTTACTACTTATACACAAGATCAAAAGCAGTGGTACCCATGCTTCAAAGAACTCACATAAGGGCTTAAGCATCTCTTTTTAACAATCTTAGGAACACTGAGGGATACTGAGTAGCCTTTGATTGATATGATCATCCCTAACATTACCTGGAAATTGGTTGACAGTCACATAATGCCTGACCCCTTGTCGAAATAATTTTGCTACCGGATAACAAATCTATTAAAAGCACAAAGTTTTGCAGCAAATGGCTATCATTATCGTCTCCATGGAAGCTGTCTGGGTTGTTTTTGATTCCGTGGAAGGTGTAGCTATGCAGTAAATTCGGATTTAATTAACAGTTTCTCATTAAGGAAGGAAGCAGATGCCCTGTATCA
>NC_089746.1:64276511-64284011 GCF_040412425.1 Macrobrachium rosenbergii | reverse complement strand
CAGACATTAGTGTCTAATCCACAGTTTTCGAGGTTGCTAAGATGAATAGTGATATACTCCCGATGCCCTGTAAGTCCAAGTTCAGCCCTGATAGGATTAGGGGTTGAGAAGGGGTGGGAAGGGGGTGACATGTAAAAATAACCGAAGACGACGGATATTATTGTCTAGCAAAAAATATAGCTCTCCATAAAATCCTAATTCGAGCCGGTCAGGAGGAAAATGAGTATACGATCAAAAATCTAATTAAAAAGCATCCTCGCTCAGATGTCCATGAGTAATAGTTTCCATTTGACGTAACCGGTACATTTCCTGCAATGCCCGTAAAGTTTTCATAAATCAGAATTATGAAACAAAGAAACTAAAAACCAAATAAATAGATAAATAAATGAAAAGCATGTTTCCCTTAGGGCGAAAAGGCTGTAGCCTAATGAACGAGTTCTCGAAAAACGAGATTTCATACTGAGGATTTCAGTATGTTATCGAATACGACCTTCTGAAGAAGGTGTTTTAACGAACTGGGGACCATGAATATCTCACTCCGGAGGAGGCTTTAGAAACCCGAGGAGCAAAATGAATAATTTGAGCTTATGTGCACAAGGCGACCTCAGAGTGTAACCTGCTTCCGCTTGTATCGCAATGGAAGAAAAATAAAATCCGAGAACGAAATATTCCATCAAAACCGTGGTGTCTAGGGCATTCATAACGATGGAAATGGCCTCGCTGCGCCATTTATAAAGGGAATGGTGCATATCCTTTGAACTCTTGGGATATCTGAGATGTGAATTCCAAGGAAAAGAAAAGGAGAAGAAATGAAAACGAGAATATAATGGCCGTATTAAGACGGCTCCATATTTCTCTCCAACTTTTTTCGCCATTTTGTTTTCTTTTACGGTCCTTGCATTCTCCTTAGCTACTCTCGCTGCAGCTCTGCATTAGCGTGATCTGGATCCTGTTTTTGGGTCGTGCAAAAATGCAAATCTTTATTCTTAGTTTTATGGTTGTTGTTATAATGTGTCACATACAATTTTTCAAAAACGCATGGGTTTTTGCATATTCATTATTGGTGATTTAAACCTGTTTTTCCTTTTCAGTTTTTGAATATATATATATATATATATATATATATATATATATATATATATATATATATATATATATATATATATATATATATATATATATATATATATATATACAGTAACACCTCAGCTTGATACCCTCAGTAAAGCAGACTTCTGTACATATCAGCTACCTTACTTTGATTATTTTTCTCTGTGCTGCCGTTAAAGATGTGGTAAATTTTTTTATGTAGCTCTTAAATTGAATGCTATGTACAAAGTGCAACTTAGTTTATTTTAGGAACCGTTGGATCTCTGTTAGCCGTAAGATATCAAGTGCATATAAACAGAACCTAGAGGCTCCAGTCTACCGTTCTTTGTTTAGGGGATTGAGTCCTACACATGGTCGTGATCAGCTTGACCACAAATCAGAGAACTTTCATCTCTTCTTTATTCCCAAACCTTGTCGTCACTCTGTACAGAATGTCTTTCTCCTGGGTCTTCAGACCGTTTCCTTATCTCCGTAAATATTCCTTACCAGCTCCCTCCACATTTCGTCAGCATTAGCAGTTTCAGAGTGTCTGAAGACCTGATAAGCCTGTACCTTTTAGTTTTCCATGGAGACCCTGCTACTTCCGGTATGCAAAACCTTGTGGCCCCTCATGTTAGTAAACTTTCAACTTTGGTAAAAAGAAACATAACTACCTCTCTTTCAGACCTTTAGTTGGGACGCTTCTGCTGCTCAGCCATCTGTTCAAGACGGTGCATATGAGTCCTTTTTAGCCTCTGCAATGTGAGGATTTCTGACATCCCAACATGATTTACCATTAAAAAAAATTCTGGTCCACTGCCATTACAAGTCTCAGCAACTTTTGCAAGTTTAACCTTCCTCCACTGGACTAGTTTCCTCTCGTAGTGAAAGACAGTACTCTTCAGTGCCTATTCTCTAGGTCTTTCTTATCTTACTTATTCCATTGAACATGATTTTTCTATTTTGTTCCTTTCTAATCCTATTCCTTCCTTAATTTTCTCTACTCAAATGGTCCATAAGATTCTTGCATTTTTAAAGACTGACAAGGCATAACGCTTACTTCATATCCCTAATTCATTACCATGCAAGCTAACTGGCTCCTGCACTTTGAGAAAATTATTTTTCCATATTGTAAATCATACACTTCTTAATCTAATCCTTCGGGCCAGCCCTAGGAGAGCTGTTAATCAGCTCAGTGGTCTGGTTAAACTAAGGTATACTTGATTTCTTCTGGCAAAAATACATTGACCTAGTTGATCCTTAAGTAAAAAGTTCGTTCAAATATTGCAACTGCCTTCGAGAAGTCTTAACTTCTGTTACTAAAGATTTTGAAACTTTATTCATCACATACTTTTATTCGCATCATAAATCCAACACTCCTCTCCTCTTAGATTTAGGGTGCTTTCTATTTGTCGTCTTCCTTGGTATGATTTAATCAATAGCAATTCATTTCGTCAATAATCCAACTCTCACCTCAGTTTTTGAATCTCTTCCCCTCCTTTGTCAGGTTCTCTCTCTTGCTCTGTCTCTTTTCTGCAGGTATTATTTTAGTTACTATTCTCTGTGGCTCAAATGGGAGAACTTTTCTCAGGGCGCCTTATATCAATATTCAGGCCACCTCCACCCCTATTTGCTGTATGGAAATTAGTAACCCTTGAATTATACAATTCAACACCTCTATTATTACAATGCTGTCAAGCTTAGGAATTCTCCTCCTGCTCATATATTCCATGCTTCATAACCTCGTCCCCTTCAGTTAAGAATCAGGCCTATCGCTTCCTCTGTTACTCTTGTTTCCTTCGACCCTGAACTAGAAACGGGTGTTAGGTCGCCAGTCACACTAGTCTTGCCTCTTACAAAATGCACTGAAATGCCAGTTCTTCTGTTTACCAAATGTATCATGATAGCTATAGCCTACGAGCTAAGTTGTTTTGAATGTCTTGAAGAACGACCTAAAAAAGGAAATGTTTTGTATACGAGCAAGGTGAGATTACGCATCTGACGAAGATGGCCAGGCAGGCACACCACAGTAAGATCTCGTTTATTTGGGCGTCCTGCTCAGACGTCTTCGGAATGCTGTGTAGGTGACATCATTATTTGAGGCTTGAGGCAACTCCTCGGATAGAATCCTAAAAGCCTCGGCGACCCAACAGGGGCTTTGAGAGACGGGGCTTGTTAACAAGCAGGCGCTTGCTTGAAGAACTTGCATTCAGTTTTCTCTAGATGGGAAGGCTTTGCCGCTGAAGTTTTACTGAGAATATATTTTACCGTGAATAAACTTTCGGTTTTCGTAGTGGAGCAAAAGAAAATAATATGCGCAATACTCAACAGCATAACACAAGCATGAATTTTGTAATATGTTAGTGTTATTTATCGGTCTGGTTTTCTGTAGAGTTAGAGGAATTTATTTCTGGTGATAGAAATTCATTTCTCGCTATAATGTGGTTCGGATTCTACAATAAGCTGTAGGTCCCGTTGCTAAGTAACCAATTGGTTCTTAGCCACGTAAAATAAGTCTAATCCTTCGGGCCAGCCCTAGGAGAGCTGTTAATCAGCTCGGTGGTCTGGTAAAACTAAGGTATACTTAACTTTTTTTTCTGCTGCGAAATGTTTCTTTCATCCATTGACGGGTTTCAGTGAAATTTTTGCACGCACGTTTATTGAATCAAGGAATCGATTTCATCAGAAATCTTATAACTATTCAGGATATGTTTTATATCTCAGAAAGTTTATTTTGCAAAGAATTCCCTCGCAACCTCCATCACTGTGAAATAGTTATTTTATTTTTTAATCTCTTGGAGACGGCTCCTCAAACGTTTTCCACAATACATACTTTTGTCACTGTTTCCCTAAAAGGCATACTCCCCATATTGGTAACCCCAACAGCCTTTGCTTCTATCGTAGCTTGTAAATTGGATTATGAACTGAGTAATTTCCACGCTTAAGTTATTCGTCAGTGGTCACCAAACTGCAGACCACGGGCCTATCAGTCCTGCCACAAGAATATTCAGTCCACATCAGCTTAAAATCGGTCATTACTAGTAAAATATATTTCCGTCCAGTTAATCCAACGCAAAACCTCCCTGTTTTTTGGTTACCATGAAAACTATACTTGCCCTACGTTGTACAGAAGGTTCAGACTTAATCAATTTTTGTTCGACCTTTCCTATTGGCTCAGGCACATTTTGAATTCCCCTGCATTGCTGTTACTGAAGTAGTTTCAGGTAAACATCTGTAAAATTTCAGTAAATCAAATGTAATTGATGAATAAATTTGTCAGGACAATTATTAAAGTCTGGCCCTTTTTACAGATAATATTTTTTCCTGTTGTAAGCATGGCATTGTTCCTGAAAATATCAAAGTTCTCTGTTGTATTATTTCACAAAATGCTGGTGACAAAAGAGATTCAAAAACATAAATGCATCCAGTTACATTTTATTCCCTCCGTTAGTAATATTCTTTTCTTTGGCCACGAAAATCCGTAAAATGTGTGAAATGGGTTATGTACCGGACAGTCTGGAGACCGGTAGTTTAATAATCTAAATAAAGAAATCAATGAAACAACTAATTACCTTTCATTTACAAAATCATGAGCATTATATAGGATCTGTCGTTATGTTCTAAAAAAAAAACATTGTTTTCGGTTTGGTATGAATACAGTTCACTATATAGTAGAACGATCATTGGATTAGAAGCTTCGCCATTTACATAAAACATCGTCTACCCTACAACATCTGAACTGATTATTTGTTAAGTGGCTCCTTGATTATCATTCATTATCTTTTTGCTGTTCCTCTCTTTGCTCTCGGAACACAATATCTAAAAAGAATAAAATTCTAATATTATCATAGAACGGGTTACTGCACTGCTGGTTTGAGCATGTCCAATTATGATTAAATTTTGGATTACAAAATTGTGCGCAGTATTCCAGAAGTAACGATACACCAGTCATCATCGTAGCCGTGAGAGCCTGGACTTACTGGTATGCATGTATACATAGACATTATATATATATATATATATATATATATATATATATATATATATATATATATATATATATATACATATATATATATATCTGTGTGTAGGTGTGTGTTTGTGTGTGTATGTGTATGTGATTCAGTTATTTGTCCAAAGTAAGGTAAGGTATTTTCGACTGCTGTAATCTTCTTTATTCCAACAGTCATTTAATGCTACATTATCCTCTGTGTATCTATTTGGAGCATAATTATTACAATAATATACGAGTGGGAAATATTTACGACCGGGAATCTTCCCAATCCACCGTACATGATATTTTTTCATTTTAGGGATTTAGGCGCAAATATTGTCCTAATACTGGAACTCACATTTAAATGCACTGCAATTCTCGTGATAAAGCCCGGGATTAACAGTATAGCGAAACTAATATTTACATTTTATTTTAAAAAAAGAGGTATTCACCTATATAAGTGGGCCACATAAAGTTGTCAAAATCATCACGAAGCTTTCTTTATTTTCTAGTATTTGGGATGTTTATCGAAAGCGTTATGACATTCAACGCTAATCGAATCACACCAGATAGAGAACAAACCCATTTTGTTATACTCGAATAAAACTAAAACCAAGTTATACAACAAATATAAAGGACAAATACCTTAACGCCTAATAAGCGAGTGTTTGGGCCCTGGCTAGGAGGAAAGGTTGCATAAGGACAGAATGGGGGTTGGTGGGGGGGGACGGGGGTCGAATTTGCATCTGAGAATTGCCTCGTGGCTTTGAATGTTCGTTACTGTGGAACTCATAGTTCCTCGTTGGACGAGTGGGTTCCGTTCTCAGCTAGCACTCTGCTGGCCGCGAGTTCGAACCTCCGACCGGCCAATGAAGAATAAGAGGAATTTATTTCTGGTGACAGAAATTCATTTCTCGCTATAATGTGGTTCGGAATCCACAATAAACTGTAGGTCCCGTTGCTAGGTAACCAATTGGTTCTTAGCCACGTAAAAGAAATCTAATCCTTCGGGCCAGCCCTAGGAGAGCTTTTAATCAGCTCAATGGTCTGGTTAAACTAAGGTATACGTAACTTAATTTAACTGTGGAACGGTAAAAAGAATAGTTACGATAACTGGTTGATAAACGAGGGAAAGACGGATATTATGGCTCCTGGGCCAAAGTGAAAAAGAAGGGGTTTCCTTAAATCTAAAGTAAGAGTACTACTGCAAGTTTCAATATACAAATTTTTATTTCTGATAACGACACTCTTACGGTCATTATGCTGGCTTAAAGTGTTACTTTTCTTCTAAGGCGTCTTTGTAACGGCCGAGGGATGCGTAATAGTTTTTTAAAGTTATTTAATAGGAAAATACCAACAAATACATTTATAGTTATGAAATAATGCCTGCATTTACTCTGGATAATAATTACCCGTTTCCCAATTTTCAGTCACTGTTCTTGTTCCCCTTCCAAGTGATTTCATCTTTTTGTGTTGTCCATTCGGGATAAAAAGGACTTTATCTTCATTCTTTGCTTATTATCTTATGTCTTTGGTATTTTTTTTACTAAGAAAAGGGGCTTTATTACACGTCTTATTAGCCTTTGCATTAAAAAAAAATCAGTGGAAAATATTGCTTCGTCAACTTAAATGCTATTGAATGTCAAGCATTTTCAAAGCCTCTGCCAAATTTCCAAAAATGAATCAAGATTCTAGGAAAGTTTTACACCTAGATTCAACATTCATCCATCCTGGTACTGACATACAGTGTCTTAACAAATATCTAATCTGTGCAACCCTTGCCTTTGCTAAAACCAACCTTTTGAGAATAAGCATAACGATCATTTTCATTACAACCGACTCGTCCTATTATGCCTCTATAGTTACCTCAATTAGTCGAGTTAAGCGATGTAGTACAAAAATAAAAAATTATTTAGTGGAATATGATATTTTTCTGAAATTAATCTATAGAGATTAATTAATGTAAAAAAGAATGGACACAGCATCACATTTATTTTTAGTCAACACAAAAAGGCCTGCCACGTTACTAGAGAAAAAAAAATTGTACTTAGACTGATTAAGTTCATTTTCCAGCAGTCCAACGGAAATGTCTCAGAGATAATGCAAGAAAATTGAATATGTTCATTTGTCGACGGCGATCTGATAATCAACCCTTTGAAAAAGAATACGTTGCTTCTTCATTTATTCTCTGATTAACATCCAGGAAAATCTGATTTATATTTGTGAGAACCGAGAAAGGTTGTGCACGATTTCAAGAAAAACATCATGTCCTGAATGACATTTCATAGATTGTGGTATGGAACTAAAAAAGTGTCATCTCTGGTACAAGGAAAATTTGGTATCCACACACACACACATACATACAGATATATACATATGTATATAAATATACATGTATATATACATATAAATGTGTG
>NC_089746.1:64259011-64271511 GCF_040412425.1 Macrobrachium rosenbergii | reverse complement strand
TTCTTATTATTTTTTATTCCTTTTGGAGTGACGGTATGTAAAAAAAAACAAGAAGAATACTAACATCATATAATGAAAGATGAAATAAGATAAAGTCGTGTTGCCAAGGGTTTAACATTCTGAAACCATAATGAAAACAGAAAAGTGGTAGGATGCATTGTATTTTCAGCAAATGAAATACAGAAATGTAATGGAATATTAGGCAAAAGTTAGGTAAAAATCTTTATGTTCAGATAGGGTCCAAAATGCAAAGTTGACAGTTGTTCAAAGAGCAATTCACTATTGATTGACTGAGAGGCGATAGTCTAGAAAAAATAGGAGGGTTGAAATTTCCAGTAAAAAGAAGAATTAAAGAGAGGTAGAGTGGGAAAGGCTTTTGATGATGCGGAGAAAAAGGGTTAGGTGACAGGAACAGAATCCTGAGGAAATAATTTTAGGTACACAGAAATGATCTATTTGCAGAGAAGGATAAAGTCAAAAGCGGAATGTCTAGTTCATAAAACATTTTGCAAGACTGTCCGATGTCTTTAAGAGGATTGCTTTATAGTGTCTAGATAAGCTGGACGACCCGATGACTCGAGAAATACTTTTGTTATGATTTTTCCCCTTCTCTTTCTTTGTCTTCAATCATTCCAGTCTTGGAAAAATAAGCTGTGCAAAGAATAACATTGCAAGTGAGTGGCATTCTATCCAATACGGGCAGCCATTAACACCTTGACATTAATCTATCCATAGCAGTAGTGACAATCATACATTTTATTAAACTCATAATCTGTTATGCGGTCAGATATCCTAAATACAAAGTGCATTGGAAGGAAATATTAAAGGCCGGGTGAGAAGAGCTCCGGCATTGGAAAACTGTGCATGTAAACTAAATTATTCATTGCATTTTTTTACACGTTGCCCTGACCTTTAGACTAAGCTCCATCGTGGGTATTCGGGTGAATGTTTATTTCATGTAGCTCCATAAATTTTTTACCGAAGGGAGAACATACATGACTTCTATCTCAGTTCCCCGAGTTCGTAAAAAAAAAGTTTAAGCTATTATTAATCTTTAAACGCCAAGGGACGTTAAAAACTTTCCCTACCAATAGACCTACACATTTCCACCTTATCTGTTAGAGCAGTGGGTTCTCTCCAGTCAGAGTGTCGTTTATAACATTTATTACATGGCTATGACTTGAGAGTATGTTGTGCCAGGTACCTCTTCAGCTTCATGTGAAATGCAGTCAGTATTACTGTAAGAAAAACTGCATAGTACTTTACTCTAATGTTCGAGGCTTAAGGTCAAATTTTCTTGACCTCCAGAGTTGTGCCCGTAACTACGATTTGTTGTTTGTATCTGGGACACTTGTAAGCAGTGACAAGTGAATGGTTGACTTTTCAATCCCAGAGTTTGATAGTCCTGACCTTATTTATTGTCGTAACAGCCCACATGCACTAGGTATGGTTGCATACACTAAGTCAGGACAAACCATTTTTCAGAAAACTTGGGATTTAGTTTCCGTGAAGTTCTTTGTTTGAAGATTTCCACGGAGTTCTACTATGTTTATGTATTTGCTGTTGACCACACTCCAAATACTGACGATTCTACATATGACTGTCTCTTGTAGAGGATTAGCATGGCTCAGTCACAGGATTCAAAAGTTTCCTTCGTTATTTGTGGAGACTGCAGTGCAAAGCACAGCGAGTGTCTTAATTCAAATTCCATAGATCAACATGGCCGGTCTGCTCTCGAGTTCTGTGCATACTCCGATTTTGTCCAGCTAACTGAGGAACCCGGGCATAATTCTGATAATAGATTAGACCTCAAATTCACAGATGTTCCCGCTGTCGTCAAGTCCAAGGTCTGCAAGTACAGTATACAGGCACTTCTGACCACTGTCAGTTTATCTTACTGTCAGTTTATTCCTAATGCCACCATTGGAAAAACGGTCTAGTTAAAATCAAGAGCCAATTGGGATTGCATTATTGAAGCTTGCCAGGCAGTTAATATGTCGGATGCTATATCAGATCCAAATGCCGAGGAGTTGAATGAAATGCTGATGGCTATTTTTGTAAGGTGTGTCACTAGAAAGGTTATCAACTTCAGGACAAATAACCAGCCATGGTATGATGACACATGTAGACAAGCTTACCGTGACAAATAGACCAAATGCAACACATGCGAACGAAATCGTTACTGCATATAGAATATATACTGTAAATAAAGGTGACAGATGTAACTCTAGGGATGAAAGGGATAAAACTTATTTGACCTGGGAAATGGTTTTGTAAGGTTTTGATTAGGAAAGTAAGGTAGAAAAATATAGTGGTACAGAGGAATAGCGTATTTTTATATAGATTTAGTATCAACATAGAGTTTGTTATAGAATAATTCTGTTTGTTCTATATATTTAAACGATAAATTACGAAATACTAGCATCCATCAATATCTTTTGCATTAAATTACTTTCCTAATCTTTTTCTCTTAACAAAATATTATTAGCCAGATGCGCTGATTAAAGACGGAAAATAACCAATATTGCATATAATACTTCCAAAGCATATTATACTTCGAAAGATTTGGCAATGAAACATTGCCAAATCTTTCATTATGCGTTTTAGTTATCAATGATACAAATTTCATAAAGAGCTCGCAAAAAGAGAGAGAGAGAGAGAGAGAGAGAGAGAGAGAGAGAGAGAGAGAGAGAGAGAGAGAGATCAGTGAAACAAATTTTATTATGTGCATTTAACATTCATCGCAAAAATAGAGAGAGAGAGAGAGAGGAAAAAATAGAGAAAAAAGTAGAGAGAGAAAAAATAGAGAGAGAGAGAATATGTAAAGGGGGGTGAGGGGGTGCAGGAAGGAATAATCTTTGCCTCTGGTTCGAGTTGACGTTGTAAAGAAGTTCGGAACTCCTTGGCGATAGCCAACGAGATAAATGTAGCGAGAAGCAAAGCACACAATGTTATCTCAGACGAGGCGCCTCCCCCGTCTGACCTCTCCTTCAAACTCTCCTTTAACATGGCCGGGCGAAGTGCCTCTGTTTGTTTAAAGGGATAATAGAAGCGCCGTTCCGCCCCCCCCCCCTCCGGATAAAAACGGAGGCAAAAGAGTTATCTTTTTCAGTAGTTTCGAACCGAGGGCTCCCAGAAACTTCCTGCGCGCCAGCGATGGAGCTTTCTGAAAATAAGAAGACGCCAAAATGAGCTGAGGTTATATTCAGCATGTGTTCATAATGGAGAAATTGGTGGATAATCTGGTTGCTGTACGGAGATTTTCTCATTACCCCTTTTTTTTCTAATTCTGAAGTGACAAAGCTTTATGTTAACGTATAGAGATGTACTTAAAAGTATAATAGACGGTATTTTCTTCTGGCCACCATTCTTAGATCATTTATTTCTTTTGTTTCATATCTTGTTGCCCGTATGCCACATTATATTGATAACTATGCCATAATCCGAAAAGTAACAAATAATAATAAAAAGTAATTATTCTTGTTAAGACATATATATATATATATATATATATATATATATATATATATATATATATATATATATATATATATATATATATATATATATATATATATATATATATTATATATTCCTTGGAGCATATTTTTTCCCTTAGGCAAAATCTATTGAAGTCAATGGCATTATTTGAAGAGACTATCTTCTTATTTAGACTTTGAATCAGTGTAAAATCAGTGTAAACTTTTTTTTTCTCTTCAGGCAAGCATCTCAGGGATAAAGAAAAATCATTCACACCTCTTTCCATTTCTTCATAGTCAACGAACCGTTTCCTCGCCAATCGATCGCGTCTTCAGGATTAAACTACAAACTGGCATTCACAGTTCTTAATACTATATGCGGACTTAGCAGCTACGCCTAAAATTTTAAACATGACGTCATTAGTAATCACGCCCTCGCCCAGGCCCTTTGTTGCATGTCGAGGCATAAGACATATTCTATGGGGCATCAGGAATGCCCTTGCTGATGCACAGACCACCAGCTGAGGCGATGAGCCCGCCAGCCAATAGAAATTCAGTACCCCAGTGGCGTCGTGTTTCAAATTTCAGGCGTTGCTGCTAAGTCCGCGGGTAGTATTAAAAACTTTGTATGTCAACTCGTAATTTAGTTTCGGAGATGCCGTTGATAGGGGAGGATATGGTAAACGGAAAGAAACGTGAATGATTTATTCTTATTCCTGAGAAATTTCATGAAGAGAAAGAGAAGTATGGACTGATTCAATCTAAATAAAATGACAGTCTCTGCAAATAATGCATTCACTTCAATAAGAATATACTGTGTACAGTATGTATATATATATATATATATATATATATATATATATATATATATATATATATATATATATATATATATATATATATATATATATATATGTGTGTATATTTTTATATATCACCATTGTAAATATATATATATATATATATATATATGTGTGTGTACATACATATTTTTATCACATCAACATATATATATATATATATATATATATATATACATATATATATATATATATATATATATATATATATATATATATATATATATATATATATATATATATATATATATATATATATATAAAAAAAATCTCAGATTTCTGTTGGTACGATTTGAAGAGAGTAAAGCAAAATAAAAACCACCTTACTATATGGACAAATAAAAGTAGATCAAAAAAATCACTGTAATCGAAATGATGATAAATACAACCGTTATGATGAAGATAATAAAAAAACTGCGGCGATGTAGAAGAAGCATTAAAACTGATAATAGACAATATAATAGTAATAATGAAAGTAATCATATGCGTACAAGGTTTACCGCAGTTGTCAGCCAGAGATGTAATCGCTGGTATTTTAATTGTCTGTATATTTGATTTTGGAATTCATCGGTATTGGCCAAATGGTTACGTATAATCAAACGAGTCTGATTCACAATCTTAAGACGGAGAGACATGAATATAAAAAAATGTAAAGAAATAAAAAAATGCTCATGTGATAGGGTAAGAAAGAGATAAAAGGTAGTTTTGACTGAAAACGCCAAACAAAGGGAATGTTTCAATGGCTTCCATACCGTGGCGGCAAATTCCATTTTTGACTGGAAGCCTTCATGGAAGGCCAGCTCTGAATGTGCACATCTATGTGGAACAAACAAATGAACCGACATCTTCAGTGTTATTCATCGTCAAAGTTTTCCGGTCTAGTTTTTATTGCGAAACCGTTTAGGAAGTATTTGTTTTCTCAATATTTCCGTAATCTTGTGAATTTGTATTAATCTAAAATTGGGAGTAATATGTTTATACATATATATATATATATATATATATATATATATATATATATATATATATATATATATATATATATAGGAGAAGGGTGGAAAGAGATTATCTGAACCAAGCGCTTTCGTGTATTTCTGCACATCATCAGGGTTCAGGGTGAGGTGTAGAAACACATGAAGAAGGCGCTTGGTTCAAGTCATTTCCCTTCACCCTTCTCCTGGCTGATTGCATATATGATCATCACACGTCTAATTGATTTGTTGTGATATATATATATATATATATATATATATATATATATATATATATATATATATATATATATATATATATATATATATATATATATATATATATATATATGTGTGTGTGTGTGTATGTGTGCACGCATTTTAGTTTACGAACTAACACGCTCATTTTACTCTTTATGATGAATGGATTTTCTTTCAGTAGCGACTAATCCTGATTTCTTTTGTAAGTCTGTGTATGAGACTAATGAACTTTTTCAAGCTATTTTAAATTTTCTGATCTCATACGAGGTATTTTTGTGCGTATGTACACACGACTTTCCATATCATTCTCTCTCTTCAGGTAACTCAGTGATGAAGTGCATTTTTTTCCAATCTGTACACATATGAAAATCATATAGATACTTGGTCATTGTCCAGTTATCACACACTGATTTAGTAAGAACTATTTCTCTCTTGCAACTCGAGAATGTTAACAACTTTAGAAAAACTAACTAACACTCTGGGGGTTATCACAAAGGAACAAGAATCAGCAAGCATGTAAGTTCTTTGGGATAAACTGCTTCTGCATATCTGTTAAAGTTTGTGGATGCAGGCGGTGTTTTCTGATGATTCAGCAAAGTCTTAATAGGTCTTAGTTTTGTTAGTTGGTGTTGTCAGCATGTAAAAAAAATTACCCAATGCAGATTCTTCACTGAATATAATTTCTGTGGGGAAAGGCAGCGAATCCTTCTGTAGGTGCTGTGTATAACCTGAGGAAACCCCAGTGTAATTCTGATTTCTGGTCTCTGGTTTGTCTCATCTGGTGATGAGAATGGTTCTGAGGGATCATTCAATCCTTTCTGCCCCACTGGCAGCAGCTGGGTTGGAGAAATAGCCTGGCGAGATTTTGACCCATTTAATTTGGGTATGGGGCCCCATGGTGGATACAGGGGAGGATGGGGTGGAAAATCTGTACTACATCTGCTAATCAACAGTGTTTTCGTTTTGCTGGAGTTCAGCCTCATACTCCATTCTCATTTTAACTGTGAGGACAGGGGTCCTCGTGCAAAGCTAAGAATTTATTGTATTTTCAAAGATTTACAAACAAGAATAGTTTTTATTTTTATCTCATCTTACAAGAACGTAACAGTACTTCATAGTTTCTAATAATAATAATAATAATAATAATAATAATAATAATAATAATAATATTTTAGATTAAGTCTTAATATAGATATCTCGAGTAATGCTTACAAAATATAATCTCGTTTTGACATTTAATTTCAAAAACGAAGTCAGTGACCTCAGTGCACAGATATCCATAATTTAAAGGAACCACGTGAATATTCTCTTCCCTGATAAAGATATATAATTAACAGTGAGGAGGGGACATAGAACAGGAAGGACAGTAACATTTTGACAAAAATGTTGAAAAAAACTAAAAATGTGAATGTGTATATTCTCTTTCCCAGTAGCACATGAGCTTCTCTACATCTCACTAATAGACATCCACAATAACGGCGTAATTGCTGATATCGTAACTCTCAAGTGAATATGGAGGTAAAGGTCAATGAATTCCGTTGTTATGTTCTACACGAAATTTCCTTTATTTAGAATATCTCAGTGAAAGCTGTATTGCGCAGGAATCTTTGTACGAATAAAGAATAAATTTAACTGTCTAGAAGGCAGCAATAGCCTCCTTTTAGTAAAGTCCAGCAATACTCTTCGACATGATTGCGTATGAAAACACGTAGCTCTTGTTAGGCAAAGTTTGATATCATTCCCATTATCAATCCAGCTACTAGTACTACTGCTAATACTACTACTAACAGTAGTAAGAACGAGAGGAAGAAGAAATAGAGGTATAAAACCATGAGGATAAAATTAACAAAAATAATGGAAGAATCAACCGAATGACATTCATAGGTCCTGGACAATGTATTGATGTTGGTGACGTCATGACAGTAAAGTTCAAGGATGCCGATTTGTAAAACGCTACCTCTCGGGAAGTTACTTCTTAATCTGCCTATTAGCAATGCTTGATTCATTTCGCTTACCAGTTGGAAGAAGTTCATTTCGAAAAGATCGGTCCTACTGGTGATCAGTTATTAGATCCAAGCTGGCGAATCCTCACAGATGTATTAATTCTTGTAATGGTTCACGCGGACTTCGTGCTTAATGCTAGATCGGTCCTAGCTGGTGATCTATCCTGTGCGAGTAGCTGCAATAGATCCAAGCTGGCCATCTATCCTGAGCGAGTAGCTGCAATAGATCCAAGCTGTCGATCTATCCTGTGCAAGTAGCTGCAATAGATCCAAGCTGGCGATCTATCCTGAGCGAGTAGCTGCAATAGATCCAAAGTGGCGATCTATCCTGAGCGAGTAGCTGCAATAGATCCAAGCTGGCGATCTATCCTGTGCGAGTAGCGGCAATAGATCCAAGCTGGCGATCTATCCTGTGCGAGTAGCTGCAATAGATCCAAGCTGGCGATCTATCCTGAGCGAGTAGCTGCAATAGATCCAAGCTGGCGATCTATCCTGTGCGAGTAGCTGCAATAGATCCAAGCTGGCGATCTATCCTGTGCGAGTAGCGGCAATAGATCCAAGCTGGCGATCTATCCTGTGCGAGTAGCTGCAATAGATCCAAGCTGGCGATCTATCCCGAGCGAGTAGCGGCAACAGAGAATGGAAAGAGCCTGGGAACAGGTGAAGAAACGAAGGTTCAATCGAGCCACGGAGAAATTTCTCCTCACCCCCGCCTCTACCTGCCACCACACTCCAGTCCAGCACAACCGCAACGCGGCTTCTCGCCAGCCTCATTATTATGCAAGTTATAAAGCTTGTCGGGGGCAACCATACCTGACGTTCAGATATGCGGCTCATGCAAACCACCCGTTTCATTATGGTAAGTTTAATGTTCTCGGCAAATGAATGTAATAGACGAATAAAGGCGCGTTAAAGGAGGGGTAATGTCATTTTATCGCTTCTTAAAACGGCCAGGCATTTTTTTTATCTGTGTCGTGGAAGCCATAAGATTCATGATACATCGGGCGGAGGGCTATCAAAAGTTTTATAAGGGAGCCGATGACTTATAATGATATTTTTTGCCAAACAAATACAAAGGTGATAGTCATAAAAAAAAAAACCCGACCTTTAAAGCCGCGGTATTCAAGCATCCCAGCGATTCCAACTATATGGCCACTGATCTTAAACGCAGATTTTCCTTTGAATTTGTTTCTTCCGTAATATGTCAGAAGTCTTTCCACAGACCTGAAAGATCTGAAGAAGGGGATGCCGGGACTCGAATCCTTGGTGAGGAGGGGTTAGGTACGTAGTTATCAGTTATCTTAGCGGCACAAACAGAAGAGGAAAAGTGTATTTGGGTAACAAGTTCATTGCTGAACCATAGTTATGTAGTTTATTTGAAAGTATATGTTGTACATATATTTACTGGTGTTGTGGTTTTGGAACCTAAATCGTCTTTGACAGTTAAATAAAAAAAAAAGCGTACAAACGGATAGAAAACATCGATCGCCAAATAATCAAATAATCCCATCATCGTCTCTCTCTCTCTCTCTCTCTCTCTCTCTCTCTCTCTCTCTCTATATATATATATATATATATATATATATATATATATATATATATATATATATATATTAGAGAGAGAGAGAGAAAAAAGTGATTGGTAAGAAGATAAAATTTTCCATTAGTCAGACGTGTGTGTGTGTGTGTATTTATATATATACATGCGTAGTGTTATCCCTAAATTAAACTTGATTCTACGTTCTTATATTTTAAGCAGCAAATACCTCAGAAATGTGTTGAATTTTTCATGTGGCCTTGGCTGAATAATTTCATATATATATATATATATATATATATATATATATATATATATATATATATATATATAGAGAGATATAGATAGAGAGAGAGAGAGAGAGAGAGAGAGAGAGAGATAGATAGAGAGAGAGAATAACAATATGCATTATTCTAGTCAACTGTATAAAATCTTTCTTTAGGAAGAAAATTATATATATAAATATGCCTTTCCCTTAATTTTTTCAATAAGTAGTCATGGATATAAACTGAAATTAGCAATGAGTTCTCTCATGAAAATTATATTGGGCTTAAATAACAATATCTTATTCTAGTAATAATGTAAAATTTTCTTTAGGAAGAAAAATTCCAAAGTGCCTTTCCCTCAATAAGAGAACATGGATAAAACATTTAAATAATGAGTTCTCTCATGAAAATTATATTGACCTTAAAAGCACATGTTGTTCTGTAATTTCGTGATTTTTCATGGGAAATGAAGAATTTTTGTGCTACTCCTTCACGAATGAAACATTACAAATCATTTAAATACCTCTCATGTAAAAAGTTATATCAGATAACAAGACACAATTCCAGAAATCAGATTCTTCGACATTTCATGATTTTTCAGCTGTAAATGAAGAATTTGCAATGATAAGAAATGGTTTTATCAACATAATTTAGTTCATTAAGTTTCAAATTCCACTCCGTCCAACTGTTTTCCTGCTCGATGCGCAACTGTTTCTTGGGCGGCTACCTCATCAAACTGTGTAAATGATACATAACTGTCTCTTGGTCTCCTACGTCATCAAACTGTCTAACTAACACATAACTGTCTCTTAGTCTCCTACCTCATCAAAATGTTTAAACAATCATAAAAACCATAAATCAATCGAATGTAAAACCATCATCATCACTGATGCTTGCTGGGTTTTAGGAGACTCTTTCTTACTTACTGCAAGTGCATTGTAGACACATCCGTGGTTCATCGAACTTCGGAAATCTGGTACTTTGCTCTTGACGTTTCGGAGAACAGCCTGTCCCTTCATTAACTTAGTTCATAAGGATGCCTTGCATAGCTTGTGTGCCCAGTTTGGCAACATTATAAAGTTATCTCCTGGCTCTTTGACTCGGTGCGACCGCTTGAAGTTGTCGCAGGCTTTGCCAAGGGCGCACTTCACTTTCGGGCATGATGGCAGACTTGGTTGATGGAGACCGGGGTCTTGTAACGCTTTGTTGTCTTTATTTTTCATTAATCAGTTGCTCAGTAGGATGAGAATAATGTAAATTGTTAGTCGTTTCCGGATGAGTGCTGAAATGCCTGTTATTTAAAACTGTAGTAGAAGAGGAAGTACGTTCTTTGCGTGGGTAATTTATAAATGATTGTATTAATTTTTTGGCATATACTCTCTAAAAGGCGTGGAGCGTTACTCTTTGTTCAAAGTTTCGTGCTGTGTTTGATAGATTCTATTTATCAGTCTTTATATATATATATATATATATATATATATATATATATATATATATATATATATATATATATATATAATATATATTTATATATATATATATATATATATATATATATATATAATATATATATTTATATATACGTGTGTGTGTGTGTTTAAGTGTGTCTAAGTACAAATTTGAACGGCTATAATAAAAACTTTAATATAACGCTCTGGTTTTTATGTTATGTATAGTTTCAACTGACAACACATACAACGTTTATATTAATACCACACATACAGTGTTAACTGGCACCACACATATCATTTCTAACAACACTGGGAAAGTTATACGGAGAGAAGAAAATGGGAGTTCAGTTCAGGTTTCAAAGCCAATTTTCTCACTCCGACAGCTATCATGGGAGATATTTTACAGTTTCTGTTCGTTCCTAATATCTCTTATCAGGAAAGTGCACCCGATGATTTCCGTTGTTTTGGGAAAAAGAACTGCTGGATTTTAGTTTCATATTGGACTGAAAATGTTCGAATCGTGAGAGAACGGTTCGTTGAAACAATATTTTCACCTTTTCGTATTGACGGTCGTTTAAGGGAATGAAAATAATAAGTTACCTTATTGCAGTCTTGTAATGCGTCCAAAAATCTTTTGGGATAAACAGCATAAATCAGTGTGTCATTTTGCCATTACGCTCATCGAATACTTTCGTAAACGCAAAGCTGGGGAAATACCAACGGTGGCTGGATAAATATTTTAATGCTTTCGATAAGATAAACGCCATCAGTGTTTTCAGAGAAAGGATGTTCCCCAGGTTCGTCAGGGAGGCTAATACTCTAGACATATTCCTTGGAATGAGGGAAAGCTAAATATCTGACTTGTGTGACCTGCGGCCGGGGTCTACGCCCCCACTGAGCAGCAGATGGGCGGCATAGCCGCAACAGGTCAGAGAGGTCAAGTGTTAAGAAGGTCAAACAGGAACCTGGTGTAAATAATCTGTCATTGTAAAAACTCTAATCTAGTATAATGATTTAAAGTGTATTTTTAACAACATACCAAGATCTGCACACAAGAAAAGGTTCTTATTTTATCATCATCTTTAGATAATTTTATTTTTCATAGTATTCATTTTTATTATTATCATCGTGTGCAGACTATCAGATAATATGACACGCTTGGATATTCTTTTTTTTTTTTACAAGAACACTAAGCTTTTTTTTTTTTTTTTAGATAATATTTGACGTTTAAAACTTAGAGTTAAAGACAGATCTAAATAGCCAAGTTGGGGAAGAATATTGCTGTTAGCATACATTATTAGAATACATTCTGCTTTCCACCTTTCAGTTTTAAATAAAACGTTCAGAACTCCCTTTTTGGTGAGTTCCTTCCTTTAGATATTATAGCTAATTAAGGATATTTTGTACAGATAAAACTAGGCTACAAATAGCCTATTCTATGGCGCCCTACATCGTATAAAGTTCACACCAAACATGGCGGTGAAAATATTGTTACCTTCCCTGTGTTCCACACGATTTCAAATATCGTTAATAATCCCACCTAAGGATCTACAACCCTCAAATTAGGTTTCCCTAACGATTGTCTCTTACAAGAGCAGCATAGAAAGTTGTACCACTTTCAGCCAACCACGTCCTCAGACTGACTTAAGTGGCTCAGACTGACTTAGGTGGT
>NC_089746.1:64191511-64256511 GCF_040412425.1 Macrobrachium rosenbergii | reverse complement strand
TAGTTTCAGTAATAGTAAAGTGAAAATCAAAGAATAAAGATGATAAATTATTTATTATTATTATTATTATTATTATTATTATTATTATTGTTGTTGTTGTTGTTGTTGTTGTTGTTGTTGTTGTTTTGAAAAAATTTTTTTACCAAAATCCACGGTAATGAGGTCTCAAAAAAAAAAAAGCAACAGTCTAAAAAGAGATAAGGACATCTCTCGTAACATGTCAAATTAAAACTGAATATTAATACTATTTCATTTGTCCATTAGTTCCTATAATAATAAGTAGTAATATGAAAGCCTCGGTGAAACTGTTAAACGGGAATGGCTGCCGTTTGCCCTCGTGTACGAGGTCAGCATCTGCGCCGAACAAAAAAAAAAAGGTTAGATCTTGATCAGAATCGGTTTAAGAGAGAGAGAGAGAGAGAGACAGACAGACAGGCAGGCAGGCAAAGAATTTGCACCAGGCAAAATGGCCTCGTCTGGCTAAGGTCAAATATTATGCGTTCTAACCGAAGATTTCCAACTTCCGTGGTGTCTAGGAGCAGTGACCTCGGAGGTCATCTGAACATCCTTTAGCACAGCGAAGTCTGCTCATCATTATATGCAGTTAAACAGACATCTAGTTTCCGTATTTTAGTACCTGTCGTTTTCCACGTATCAGCAATCACACAGCGTAGGAAGATATGTGGAAATGGACGAGAAACAGACAGGGTCAGGTTCAGAGAGAAGACGTTTCGGGGACGGGGAGATCTTAAGGAATGCCTGAGCGTTCGGCATGTTGTGATTAAGGATCGATGTCACCACATTCGATAACCGGAATAAAAACTGGTCTTGAGCGAGACGTTTTTACCAATCGCATCCAACAATGGGCCTCATACCATCCTAATGACACTGATAATTGCTGGAGGTCGTTAGCAGTTGTAAAATCGGCATGAACTCGGTTTGTTACTTTGTGAAATGTAAAGAACATTTTCTTGTTGGAGACAATCTTCGAAACATGATTCCTAAGCATGCCCGGCCCTATTAGTCCCGGGGGCTATCAGCAGATCGGAGCCATTCTTTCTTTCGTAGTCTAGTTTGTTTCCACTAATGAACAGCCATATATTTATGAACTTTTAGGGACAAACAAATTATGTTGTTGTAAGTATGAAAATGAAATTGTTATTAAAGGTAATCATGTTATTCCATTTCTTGCCTTACACGGACTTTAGAGGATGTATGATTATTTTATTCTTATTAGTGACCTTAAGTATTAAAATTGAATGAACGTTTATCGAAAAGTTCACGAATTAGTAAATCTGCACAGTTCTCGTAAAAATTTACGCCAATTTTGAAAATAATCGCGTAATCAAAACATGAATATTTCTGTTTAACTGTCAGTCTTAAGAGTGCCATGACCAGTGACTTATTCCAGCGATTCTAGACGAAAAATAAAAAAATAATCAAACAACATTTTATTGAAGTAATCACTCGGTCTCGCGTCGTTTTGTAATACATTTATGAAGAAGTTTATTTCATTTTTCTGCTAAGCTATAATTATAAGACGGCGAATGAAAAATAGAAGCTTTGATTACACGTTGTTTAATCTACTACGACTGCAGGGCTTTAGCAGATGGGCAGTGCATCCCTGTGAATGCAAGTGAAGGCATCTTGTTGCATTGATACAGGAGAGTTCTCTTAGAAGTTTAGAATATATATATATATATATATATATATATATATATATATATATATATATATATATATATATATATATATATATATTTACTAGTCAATGTTTTTACCAGATCCGAATGTAATTCTGATTACCACAACGCCTTCTCGAATTCTTCACAATTATATGTTACACTTACCACTACAAAGCCTGAGATCCAAATGTGGGACTATGAAGCAATTCTTCCGTCCGTAGTAGGCTTCGAACCCACGTCCAGAGTGTCAGAACGAGGTTACGTTACCGACCTGATCCGTTCGAATCTTGCTATGAACGTCAGAGTTGCTCCATATTCTTGCATTTGGATATCAGTCTTTGTAGTGATAAGCGTATTCAAAAAGTGTGAAGAACACCAGAAGTTAGAGGGCATTACAGTTATTACAAACACACACACACACACACACACACACACACACACACACACATATATATATATATATATATATATATATATATATATATATATATATATATATATATATATATATATATATATATACTGTATATATGTATGAGAGCAGATTGATTTTCTTAAATATATGGTAACCAACGAAAACCATTTAGAGGCATTTTGGTTATTACGATTAATATGCATACAGTATATATATATATATATATATATATATATATATATATATATATATATATATATATATATAGTATGAATGTATATGAATGTATATATACACATATACATATATACACACACACACACACACATATATATATATATATATATATATATATATATATATATATATATATATATATATGTGTGTGTGTGTGTGTGTGTGTGTGTGTTTGTATGTAAAAACTCACTAAACTTCTGGAATTAACATCCAAATATACTGTATGTATATATATATATATATATTTATATATAATATCATATAAACTTCTGGAATTATATATATATATATATATATGTATATATATATATATATATATATATATATATATATATATATATATATATATATATATATATATATATGTATGCATATTGATTTTTTTAAATGCCCGATATTCAAAAGTTATTCATCATTTGACCTGTAAATCAGAACGTGGCAAGGTAATGAGCTTGGCAGAGTACGTGTTAGCAGAGAACAGATAAAAGGTGTCGTCCATATACAAAGTTTAGACGAGAGAACAAGCTGGATGTATATATAAAAGCTATATTGGGTGGAAGCGAAAGGTTGGTTGAAGCCGACGGGTTGAAAACGTAGCTGTAAATGTAATTAAAACATGACTTTGATGAAGATTAGCTGATGTCATATAAGATGAGAGGAATTAGGTATAACGGAGCGGATGAGTCGGTTCTAATATTAGATGGAGTTGTAGAGACTGCGAACAAAGGAGGAATAAAAAAAAATGTTGTTTTATAAAAGTAAAGGTGTTCCAGGGTACAGTATTGCTTATAATACTAGGGTGGGTGACCCGTGGGGTTGTAAAAAAAATATGAAAAAAATTGTAAAAAAAAAACTTTGTAAAAAAAGTAAAACTGCGCCGAAGTTGCTTCGGCGCAGTCGAGTTTTCAGTACAGCGTATAATGCTGTATGAAACTCTCAGCCACGGCCTATGAAACTCTCAGCCGCGGCCCATAAAACTTTCAGCCACGGCCCGGTGGTGCCCTGTGTTGTTGACACCCATAGCAGTGCCAGACTCACGATCATGGCTAATTTTAACCTTAAAATAAAAGTACTACTGAGGATAGACGGCTGCAATTTGGTACGTCTGATGATTGGAGCCCTCTAGCCTCAGTAGTTTTTAAGATCCGAGGGTGGGCATAAATCGTGCGGAAGGGCAGACAAGTAGCCATTTCGTTTTTTTTTTTTTTTTTTTTATTTTGCAGAACACTAAAAACAGGCAGGAACTTTGACAGAGAAAGAAAGTGTGAATATGAGGTGCTTTTACTGAAGAAGTCTGTGAGAAGTTTAAAAATTTAAGTTAAAAATATGAATGTAGTACACTTGACCCTATGAAATGAAACTAGATCGATGGACAGGCATTGTGGAGGATAGTGAGGAAGTATTGTACAGAAATTAAGTTGGCGAGAGCAAATTAAAGGATTTTATGTTGGGAGCGAAGAATATATGAGGATTTGTAGACAGGAGCTTGAGTGATTTATTAGAAAATTACGTGACAGTGATTTTAATATCCTTATGAAGGCTCCTAGGTAAAGGATCAAATTTTAATATGCACTGCAGTTTGAAGATTCTGCGGGTAAATAATTGAGGCGGCTAATGTTGTGGAAGTTTTGCTTTTAAAGATGAGAAGGGTATACATGCATATATACATGCATATATATATATGTATATATATATATATATATATATATATATATATATATATATATATATATATATATATATATATATATATATATATATATATATATATATATATATATATATATATATATATATATATATATATATATATATATATATATATGTGTGTGTGTTCGTGTAGGGTACACACACGTACTTACACACACACACATACATATTATATAATATATATATGTGTGCGTGTGTGTGCATTTGCACAATATTTATAACCCACCTCATTAGAGCAGGCTGAAAGCACAGTAACAAAACATCAAAATGCTCAAACATACTGATGCGAACAAACCTTGCCTCATTTTCCAGAATATTCAAAGCATCATCGTTAAAAAAAAAAAAAAAACAGCTGAAATAAAGGAACTTGAATCACTGGAGCAGAATGTTCCAAGATACAATATTTGGCAATTTAAAACTGCGTAATATGGCGAGCCAGGTGCACCACCATTATAGCAAATGCTTTTATTGGAAAAGCGCTTTTGTTCCCGGGGAGAACCTTTAAAGTTCATAGGCTATTTCTTTTTGCCATCGTTGTCTCAACGTGAATAAGTGACGAGGAATCAAGGTTTCCGACTATATATCACGTGGACGCAACGTATCCTCTCAGTTGCTGACTCACGTGGCATGGTAGTATTATTATTGTAACCGGGACTTCACGGAGAGACTAAATTATCCACCTTATCCCGTAATGCAGCTGTACGAATGATGTGATGAACAGCATGAGTTTCTTTTTTTTTAGCAAATATTACGTATGCAAATAATAGCTGAATATTGAAGAATATGAAAATTTACGCAGTATCTATATATACATAAGTACACACACAAACAAACACACACACACACACATATATATATATATATATATATATATATATATATATATATATATATATATATATATATATATATATATATATATATATATATATATATATATATATATATATATATATATATATATATATATATATATATATATATACTGTATATATATATACATATAATCTTTTATATAAAAGTTAATGTTTGTATGTTTGTGCGCTATTGAAATCTGAACCGCTTGACTAAAAGGGTAAGTCTAGCTTAGAAAATGAGCAAATCACCAAAAGACTTTTTTTATAGTAACAAATCATATTAAAAAAAAAGGGGAGAGATGTTCGTTTGAATATAAAATCATGATTGCTAATAACAAACGATACATTTAGGAAGTTCTTCTCTAGATCGAGAACGGGATATGCTGTATATCAGGTCCACAATAATATTCAGCGGTGAATTACTGTTGATTTTATAAAAACGTTACAAGAGCTTTCGAACCCTGTCCTGGGTTCGTTTTCAGTCTAGACTGAAGATGAACCCAGGACAGGGTTCGAAAGCTGCTGTAACATTTTAATAAAATCAACAGTAATTCACCACTGGATATTATTGTGGACCTGATATGCAAAAGATACATTAACATAAACTGGGTCTGCAACAGTGAATCAGGTTCTCTTGTTTACTTAAAACTAAAACTAAGTATAATGTATGCCATTTGATAACCATTCTATTACCAGCGCGCACACAACCTGAGCTCGCATGCATATATGAATGCATGCAAGAACTTCTTATTCTGTTAGATCTGAAATAAATACTCCAAAAAAAAAAAAATAATAATAATAAGAGCGCTCATTTTATTGACAGCATGCACAAAAGAATATAGGAATGTAATTTTATTTCTCTATCTGCAACTCCTTTGTCTCTCTCTCTCTCTCTCTCTCTCTCTCTCTCTCTCTCTCTCTCTCTCTCTCTCTCTCTCTCTCTCTCTCTATGGGTCCTTTAGTAACGACGTTCGCTTCAAGGTAAATGATAGGGACGGGGGCGCCGGGGGTGGGGGCAGCTGGTAAATAAACAAAGCCCAGGCCAGCAGAGGCAGGCCTTTTCCTTGACGAGAGCTATATTGACTTAGGCGGGGATTGCGGCTAAGCCCCACCAAAGACTCCCGCTCACCGGGCACACAACAAAGTCTTGACACTTTGCAACATCGTTTGTCGGAACACATTACTGCAAATTGGAAAAGGGACCCGAAAATAGTTCAAGACGAGGGGAGCGAGGCAGAAAAATTGGACGAGGAGCGGAGGAAGCAGAAAATTAACACCGGGGCAAAAATGGTGGCGATGCAGTGTGTCGACTTAAATGGGATGTTTGTTTTAGAAGCTTCTTCATTTTTTTTTTCTTAACTCGGACCAAATATATAACATTTAAATGACTAGAGGTGAAGATTATTACACTTTTCAAATTAATGCAGTGTCTTTGAGCAGCGAAGAGAATTGTAACGAGACATTAACAACTTTTTTTATATTTACCAACAAAAATAAAATACGATTTTTTTTAAACATCAAGTGAATTGTTATACAAACAACACTTGAAGGCAAATCGATGTTCTAATTTTTTTATTGTTTGTATAGCATGGGCTTAGAAATCTCCCTCAGGCAGTGAAAGAGTTCATTACGCCAGAAGGGAAATACTGAGATTTATCTTTAGTATATATACAAATAATAAAAAAAGGTAAAACATCGTTTTGCCTTCAAAAGTTTTTTTTGTATAACAATTAACTTGATTTTAAAAAAATAAATCGTATTTTCTTTAGTTGGTGAAGATGAAAAAGTTGTTAATGTATATTTTTTCTAGATACGTTCAAGAGTACTCCTTATTAAACAGCTGTCAAGTTTAGAGAAGAGTTATAATGGCTACGGGATAGAAATGCCGAATGTGGGATGTTTTACATATGAGGTTATCAGTCGAGAAACATGCCAAGCGCCATCCTGGGTCAAAGTATTTTTTAATTTGATTTACTGTATTTCAAAAATGGCACTTGGCACGTTTCTCGACTGAAAAGCTCATATATTCCCAAAATATATGCATATGTGCACTCACGCACGCATACAGTTAACATTTCATACACAAAACTATATCACAAACTCATGTCGCCTTGGAAAAAATCAGTCAGATATCACCCATTTACAATATAATCATCATGTAAGCCTTTTCTTAATTTTATTCCAGCATCCGTAACCGACACCTGTCACAGCGTATGCTCGAGTATTTTTGAGGACTCTGTAATGCCTTTTCTTTCGTTTTATGGATGAAGTTAACATAATTATTTAGTTAGACTATACGCACCTATAGAAGCTCACAGGTCATTAATTATACCAGGAAAATGTTGAATTCTGTACACGCCTGTGAATGCAAGTTTTTAATTCGAGAAAAAAAACACTTGTAGCATTCAGTTGACATGTGATATGCTTTCATAATCACCAGCGTAAACTTGATAAAAAGTTTGTCAGTCGTAAATATTTGGGTGGCAGGTTGATTCAGATTTTTTTATGGTGGTATTGAAAGCAGTATCTCCAATATATAACGAAAAACGCTTAGCAGGCCTTATCTTACATTCCTCTTAAACACACGCTATTGAAGAAGTATGATTTAGACATTTCCATTCGGGAACTTCCATTGGTACAACTGTACATTTGGCCTACAGTGCATTTTCTCCCGTTTTTGAAATCATGGTTACTCAGTTTAGTCCGCGAGTTTTCAAAAAAAAAAGTGTAGTGACACCTTTTACCTTCTTCATTATTTATTCATTATTCAGTAAAACTTTGCTGAACAAGATTTAAAAGCAATACCGATGTCTGTTTAATGAAAAGGAGGTGGTACATCTTAAATAGTTATAGAATATCTTTTGCTTTTATATGGCTATTAGTACGTTAATCCTTAAAAAAATCCATAAATTTTTGGCAACAACTTTTTCTTAGAGAAATCGATGAATACCTTGGCAACATTTCATCACATTTATACTTTTCATAAAATCATTCTGGTATTTTCATTTATTTTACAAACATGAATGAATGAGAAAATATTATGGCAATTTTTTCCATTCAAGCAGATTAGCATTCAGATTCAAGAGTAATATATAACTCAGACGTCCTTATAGTAATTAATTCTGTTTTAATTTTACAACTGTTCTTGTTTTTCTCTTTATTTATTTTCGGTAATATTTTATATCAAGTTCAGTGGTTTCTGCACTTTTTCCATTCCATGAGCTCTTTGTTACTTTATGAGTAAAACGAAAACATTCCAATTTTTGTATGATATGATATGAAGTTTACCTTCCTTACATAATGACTATGACACATTCAGTCAGTGGTTTATGTAGGATGAAAGAAAATTTAATATGACATTTGCGTATAGCTTCCGTCCCAGATTTTGTAAATACATAAACAATATTCATGAAAATGTGAACATACATCTACACGTGCACGATGGCGATAGGAAAAACAAAAGAAAATAAATAAAAAAAGGCTGAATTTGACCGCAAGTTCATAGGCCCCGGAGACGAAGTAAAAAAAAAAAACAAATGCGCCGAAGTTTCTTCGGCGCAATCGAGTTTTCTGTACAGCCGCTACAGCGTATAATCAAGGCCACCGAAAATAGGCCTATCTTTCGGTGGTCTCGGTATAATGCTGTATGAGCCGCCGCCCATGAAACTTTAACCACGGCCCGGTAGTGGCTTATCCTGTATCGTTGCCAGAAGCACGATTATGGCTAGCTTTAACCTTAAATAAAATAATAGCTACTGAGGCTAGAGGGCTGTAATTTAGTTTGTTTGATGATTGGAGGGGGAATGATCAACATACCAATTTGCAGCCCTCTAGCCTCAGTAGTTTTTAAGATCTGAGGGCGGACAGAAAAAGTGCGGACGGAATAAAGTGCGGATAGACAAAGCCGGCATAATAGTTTTCTTTTACAGAAAACTAAATAGAGCTCATGCGTAACGAAATTTTCCAAAAACTGCGCTCTAGTCACTTGTCCTCATTCGCATATAGATTTGTAGTTTATATAGAGAAGCTGCCTGTACGTTCATTATTTTCATTATATAACAGTTGTGGCAAGAAATCCGCAAGATGCAAGTTTGCTCAGGCGCTATTTACGGAGTCTTATTCAGAATACATTCTAGATATCGATCGAGTTACCAATAACTAACGCGTCGTATCGATCGAGTTCCCAATAACTAACGCTTCGTACCAGTATTCGACAAACGTTTACCTTTCGAGTCCACTCAGAAATTTCCCTCAGAAATCTGTGTGGTCTTCGCGGCGTATTAGCCATCGCATTTATGTCCCATTCACATTCAGAAATGCTTGCCACTTCCTCCGCGAAGAACGCAAGAATCGAACACACAAGATACCACAATACCTTGCGAGAGAGGAAAATATTCATTGTTTCCTTAGCGCTGAACAAACAAAAGAAGGGTCTTCGGCTGGGAGAAGACACGGCGCACCGAATAATGTATGCGCATTCATTATGAATACCTAGAAGACCAACCAGTTCATTACATAAGATTGAAACTTATGATGGGGAAGCGCATCCCTTGTAAAGTCCCCAATTGCCAATTACATCTCTTGGGTCAGCATCATGATAGACTCATCAATGTCACTCATGAATTTTTCAGAGATGACCGTTGCAGGTCCTGCAACATTCCTTTGCTTGCATTCGTGCATTCTTTGATTTCGTCCAAAGGACAGGTGTCGTGGGACAGGTATGCAAGATTCCACAGGTAGAAGACACGGCCTCAGATGAACTCGGGTTAACGAAAAACAACTCGCGTTGATGGCCCAAACATTCCAAGCATTTTCCACAAAGGATCATTGAACACACATTCGACGTCTAACTGATAAACACTTCTCAGTTATATTAATGTATGTATATATATATATATATATATATATATATATATATATATATATATATATATATATATATATATATATATATATAATCAATCTAGTGGAAGGTACGTAAATTCGACAGATTTATGTACCTTGAGCTTAACTACACTTACATTCGCCTCCGTCAGCAAAATGTATTAGACCGTCATAGACTATAGAAAGGACTGCAGAATTTTGGCCACAGGCCAAGGGCTGCGACCTGTGAGGTCATTCAGAGCTGAAAGGGAAATTGAGAGTAGAAAGGTTTTAAAGGTGTAACAGGAGGATAACCTCACAATTACACTATTAAACAACTGTTAGGAGACGGTAGAATGTAAGATAGAAGAGAGAATATGAAATGAGGTACAGTAAAAGGAATAAGAGGGTTGCAGCTAGGGGCCGAAGGGACGCTGCAAAGAACCTGTAATGCCTACAATGAACCGCATGAGGTGCACTGACGGCACTAACCCCCCTACAGGGATTAGACTGTCATCACCTAATCGTTTCGGTTGTGGGATCGAATCCTGCAAAGAGGATGGAAGTGTCTTTATTACCAGTTTGAATAAAAACTGGTAGATATAAACATATCAAAAAAATGGTGGGGAATCGAAATGTTAAGACGTAATTGTAGGTCTATATATATTATTTTTTAGTTACTATGACAATTGTTGCAGGAATCATATGTTGTAGGCAATGGTTGTTTTGAGACTAAGTGATAATGAGTAAACAGAGACGCAGTGATCTTGTTTGCCAGTCAGGGGTAGTTAGAAAAATTAACTTTCAGGACACAATATCAAAGCCTTCAGCTGACCTCAAAACCTTCTGTCTGTCCCCATACAGACACTTCATAGTGACATTGCAGTGTTCAACTGCGTTCTAATCAGGAAACAATCTAGCTAGAGCTGAGTGACAGATGTTTGGCTGCCATGTGTAAATGACTGGAAAACACAACAGCATCAAGAGGGTAAGTTCCACCTACAAGGTATGCGACAGAAGATCTGACCAGTCAATCATTAAGATCTCCCATGGGACTGCACTGACTACATTACTGATTCAATCAGTGGCATCAGTGTTTTCCTTAAGCCCCAGTCACACTGGGCTTCCAGCCAGCTCCCAACCGCCCGTGGCCACAAAAAGTTCGCTGGAAGCTTCAGTTGCTTGTACAGACATTTGCCGAAGGTCGCCGACCTCCTTTCGATTGATTTGGTCACGAGGAGGAATTCGATGCAGCCACACATTCTTCTTGGCAACCAATTAGGCCATAAGGAGGGCGCTGGTGGTCAGTAAGTTGTCTGCAATTAGTGGGAGACTGGTCTGATACCAAGTCAGGGGTCTGTGTTTGTGTGTGTGATCACCTTCTGGTCGGCTGCCTGTGGCCAACCAGTTTGCAGCTGATGGCCAGGTGGTTGAAACAGGTTGGCTGTGGTTGCTGACCTGTTTGCACCTGTCATTGACTGTAATGGGCGACTGGTTAGCAATTGATTGTATTATCGACGTCTCAGCTACTGGTTAGCCACTGGGAGGCGAGTGACTCCCCACCTTGCCAACCAGTTACGGGTTGCCAGCAGTCACCAGAAAGGTTGTCAGTGGTCGCAGTACCACCCACCTCTCAAGCGTGAGGGGGCGACTAGTAAGCAGCTACAGTCACACTTGGAAACTGGAGGGCAACACTCTTCACCATTAATACTTTTGTATTAACATTCACAGCCTCTTTTATTTAACCTTTTGTTATATTTCACAAAGGAAACATAACTTGACAAATGGATACCTTTAATTATTGTAACACTAATTTACAAGAACACATACTTAAGAATCTATTTTTTATAATTTCCTCTCATTAAGCAGATGTGCAAGTTTTGTTAACTGAACAGTTAATATTGTTTCATGAAAAAACTAATTAAAAAAAATGTTAAACCACTCTTTTATTTAAAAATGCACCAAAAAGTATTAAATGAAACTTTCTGTGATCCACAGATTAATGGTTACGTTCCTAACTTCCATACAGTTTAATAAACACATATTTAAATTGAGAATTTTCCGAAAGCAAGATTTCACAGTAAAGATGTGTGGGATTAAATCTCGTTACGTACTTAGTGATGATGTAAGTTGGTTAAGACTGGACCCATTGCAGAGCCCCATCCTCGTTAGTTTTCAATGTCGTTATGAAAGTGTATGAATCTACATTCCCGACGCTGCATGTTTTGCACCTGTGAAAACATAACCCCGTGGGTATGTGTTTTTGCATACTACACAACGATAAAATTGCAGTAGTATTTATTTATTTATTTTTTTTGTAATATTGCCCTGTCACCAACTTTCAGCCACGGCCCGGTGGTGGCCTGTGTTGTTGGCACCTGTAGTTGTGCCAGAAACACAATCATGGCTAACTTTAATGTGTGTATATGTATATATATATAATGTATATATATATATATATATATATATATATATATATATATATATATATATATATATATATATATATATATATATATATATATATATATATATATATATATATATATATATATATATATATATATATATATATAAATGGATGTATGTATGTGTGTGTGCATATGCGCCACAATAATTCTGAAACGCATCGAGCCATTTCAACCAAACTTGGTATACATATGACTTACTATCTAGAAATCAGTACTTGTTGGAGTAAAGACATCACTAGCTCATAAGGGCACCAATGGGGTTTTGGGGAGGGCTTCCCTGAAACGGGGCTGGTTATGCCCGTAGACTTAGTAACTTTACGAATTTATCATACCTAACTTCAGTATACATATGACTTACTATCTGGAAAAGAATACTGTGGGGGTAAGACATCAATGGCACCAAAGGGGGTGGGGAGAGAGAGAGGGAGAGAGTAGAGAGGGTGTTAGAGAGGAGAAAGAGGGAAAAAGTGACGGGAAGAGAGAGAGAGAGAGCAAAAGACGCTTGAAATTATGCCTATCGTAATTTTGGTGGGTTTATATCTGATTTAATGAAACGCGCATTTGAATTCAATCAGTGTATGAGCGTACAAACTAATGTAAATCCCCGTCTTTCTTAATTACTAGAAACAAACAGAATTCCGTCAGATGTTGAATTACTCGCGCCAGTCAATTCCACCCACAGTTCCACTCGCTCCCGAAAAAGAGGAAAAAGAAATTGCAACAGAATTCTTTATTCAGGAGTATTTGTTCGTTCCTAAACCACCCAAATTTACTGCAACTTCTGCCTTCCGTAGAGAAACTGAATGCTTTTAGTAGTTGACAAAAAGCGCACATAGTCCTGGACTACCCTCTCTCTCTCTCTCTCTCTCTCTCTCTCTCTCTCTCTCTCTCTCTCTCTCTCTCTCTCTCTCTCTCTCTCAATTTCGAGCGAGGTTTCACTTCGTTGTTGTTTTTCATATTTACCAAAAAAAGTATACCTTAGTTTAACCAGACCACTGAGCTGATGAACAGCCCTACCTTGTCGTAGTTTAATACCCGTAATTTGTGGACAAAAATACTGCGAACCACATCCATTAGGTTGTGTCGGGTTTGAGTACGGAATAACCGTAGCTAGGAATAACAGAAATTGCCAAAGAATAACATATAACTAAAGGGAAACCTATCCTACGTAAACCATAGGTCAAATGCAACCACACTGTATGGATTAATGAACAAAAAATAAATAACACAAATAACTAAATAAATCAGATCCTTCCCTGGAGACCGAATAAAATGAGGCTAACACTAAAAGGAACCAACAAAACTCATTCCTACTCATTTGGACAATTGCCACAATGCATACGTGCTTCACTGAATAGTCAGGAAACGAACTTTATCCTGGTTTAAAGAATGAATATGTCTCTGCATTCATTAGAATTCAAATAAAAAAACATAATTATATTCTCGTCGGAATACGTGAACACAACTCCTCTCCAAGAAATAGTGACATTATATTCGAATAATCTGCTGGAAGCCAAACTGATAACGTTAAAGAGTATATATCAAGTGTTTGCTTTTTATACGAAAAAAAGTTCCTGTTATGAAAATAAAATAGTTTAGAAATTTTACTCTTTAAGGTATAAGGAAAAAAAATACATTTTTTTTTTATGGGAAAACGCCACTGCCTCTAAAAATCGCATGGTCGATCACCGAATTCACTAATACCTATATCAGGAAAATGCTGAATTTCGGGTAAGGGTTCCAAATGCGGCATTGAAAAGGCATGGGGAGAACCAATATCCTAACCAAAAGAAATCAATTGTAAATGAATACAAAACTTTCATATATATGTCAGGTACTTTGATTATAAACATTGACGGTTCTTGCAGAACTAATTTGAAGAACATTCAGAAAATTGGCAGGATATTGTCTTATCTGGCTCATATTTTAGATGCCTGGTAAAATAAATTAGGGGATGTTCTATAATGAAAGTAATACGAACATGAAAAATAATCAAGAACACGCTGAGGCCTTTATACAGCATCGGCTTTGAATCCATCATATTAAATTTCAAACACTCGATGCTAATGATTTATTTTTCATATCGTAACGCTATAAGACATGCTTGTAAAAGTAGTCCTCAGCAGAGCTGCAAAAATGATTTCCTCAACAAAGATGCAAAATTAATTTTTTAAATCTTATTAATGGGTTGAGGTTCAGAATAAAGAAATAGGAATACTCAGAGGTGGACTAAGAACAATGCTCTCTCTGTAAAAGAAAGAAAAAATCATCGAGAATTGATTTTCTTTCTGTTTATCTCCCTTTCCTTCTTTATAGTCAAGAGACTTTAAATCCAAGAGGACTCCAAAGGTATATCAGCCTGCTGCGAGAGACAAATCGTGGAAAATGTAATAATCAAATAAATTAATCAGCATTAATACAAGTAACAAATACGAAAATCATGACTCTAAATCCAGATCTATGAAGACTTAATCTCATTTTATATAAGATATTCGTAGATTTGAAAGAGAGACTGTAGAATTTTAGTAATTCTTGATAATGCTGTTTAGCTATCCATGGCGAATCCACTGCTTGGGTTAATTCGAGGCAGCTATTCCTCTTCTGAGGAAAAAAATTAAGAGGTAAAGACCCTTACAGGCATGATATTAGTTTCACCGGGCTTATGACCAGCTCCCGACCGCCGGCTACCTCCAAAACTAGCTACCGGTGGGCTATTTGTGTATATATTTTGCAGTGAGGGACAAGTTATACAACTGGTGGTCAACTAGTGGGAGACTTACGGGTGTTTGTTACCCACCATCGAGTGACTAATCTGCCACTAGTCTGAGGTTGGTCTGCCACTTTTTGGAGACACCAGATGACTAGCCGCCCACCAGAAGAATACCAAGCATCTGCCAGTATACTATTACGCACCAACTGGTATAGATAATTGGCGACCATCACTTTTTCTATTAGTCACCCATCATCACCTACATAGTCATTGATGTTCTCCAGAGGCAGTTGAGTTGTGGCCCAATAGTCAACAAGAGGTTAGCAAGCACCATTACTATACATTTGAAACATATTTTCAAATACCAAGGAGATATGTGAAGGCCTGGAGGTAGAATACGTGATTTTGATTACATTAGGATGGAAGAAAATTCGGGAAAAATCTGCACCTGCGATGAAAACAGATGTGTAAGAGTGATTGCAATATAGCAACAAATTAACCTAAAATTCCTAATAAAAAATCATTTGAATGACCTAGAGATAGAAAAAAAATTTCCGGAAGCTAACCTTTAGAATAAATATAAAGCTAAAAATATTTTCATATCGACCAATGAGAAAGAATCACAAAAAAAAAAAAGGGAAATAAAGATACGTCTTTTTTCCGTGCTATTCTCGGCGTGAATACGATCTCTTCAGGAAAGTCTCAGCATCTCGAGAAAGCATTAATCTTAATTCGGAGTGGTCCTTCTAACACAGTTCAGACAGCTCAATTATTTCGCCTTACAGCCGCACCTGGGTCGTTAACTTCACTTATTCCAAAAATTCTCGTCTCAAACTGGTTGCCTCTCGGGGAAAAGTCTAAAATAAAAATGAAAAGGAAAATGAAAATACTCGGTTGACTGCAGTCTTTCTCGCCTAAGAATACCACATCCTAAATTCCGCTCGACTTATGAGATGCAAAACTTATTAGGGATGAATAAGAAAGTTTACCACTAAAGACGAAAATGGAAATATGAAGTGAAATAAGTGAGCGAGGCGAAAGAAAAATGTTGAAAAGTCTCAGAAGGCCATAAAATAATGGAAAACATTTAAATTATGGAAATGGAAGAAAGCGATGGAAATGAAAGACTCATTAGAAACTATATACTCTCTCTCTCTCTCTCTCTCTCTCTCTCTCTCACTATATATATATATATATATATATATATATATATATATATATATATATATATATATATATTATATATATATATATATATATATATATATATATATATATATATATATATATATATATATATATATATATATATATATATATATATATATATATATATATATATATATATATATATATATATATATATTATATATATATATATATATATATATATATATATATATATATATATATATATATATATATATATATATATATATATATATATATATATATATATATATATATATATATATATATATATATATATATAATATTTATATGCCTGCATATACTGTATATATATATATATATATATATATATATATATATATATATATATATATATATATATATATATATATATACATACATATATATATATATATATATATATATATATATATATACATACATACTCTTAGCTCGACGATTTTCCCATGGTTTCCTGACACCCACTTCATTACAAGCCTCAACCCAGATGAAGAATGTCAGACTTTTAGAATTCGGACCCAAAAGACGGCAGAGGCTCTATAGGTATGCAAGATGCAATCAGCACGAAAGTGTGAGGAGGACTGCAAACTAAAATAACCTTGTTATTTAAAAAGGTTCTTTTCCGACGCAAAAATGTCATTGGAGATCTCGGGAAGGCAGCCATAGACACAGAATACACATGGGCAAATAGGATACCGTTAACGACTTGTCACTGTCCAGCTAAATATGGCATTCAAAGCTCACAGCGAAACAATGGTTGAGTATGAAGGCTTATTACAGTAAAGCTTGTGAATATGATTATCAAGAGGATATTCCAGGTAAATCCCAAGAAAGATTTCTTGTTCCAGGAGCCATATTTGAGAAGGATTGTATCATCAGTAACGAGTGGATTAACACCAGGCTTGGACATTAATCCTCTGGGAAAATTCTGGAATAGGGTTTATATTATATATATATATATATATATATATATATATATATATATATATATATATATATATATATATATATATATATATATATATATATAGATATATATATATATATGTATGTATATATATATATATAGATATATATTTACATATTTATATATTATATATAGATATTATATATATATATATATATATATATATATATATATATATATATATATATTTATATATTATATATATATATATATATATATATATATATATATATATATATATATATATATATATAGATATTCATATACATAAAATTTTATATATATACATATGTGTGTGTGCATGTATACTGTGTGTCTGTGTTATTCCCTTCAAGAAAGTGTGTATAATTGTAGTAATAAAGATAAGATTGACTTTGAGGTTTTTAGGTAAGATAAAAACAATCTCTTGGAGAAACAAGTATAAAGAACAGTGTATGAAAAAGATTTGTTTTAAATTAATGTAATCCACACTAGGAATAGTGAAGAAATTACACTACGATCAAAAAATCAAATATTAATAAGACTAATATGAAGAGCGGAGCGATTTAGGCTGAGATGAACATGAAATAATGTCATTTGAAATATTTGATGGCTGTGGCATTATGAACATCGTGAAGTTTATAAACATGCTTCGAAAGATCAGTGATTTGCTGATGCATGTCAGTGCAGAAAAACCAAATAACATATTTAAAATCATTATGAGCAAATCAGACATGAGAATTATTCTTATATGTTAAAACACAATCTTTTATTTACAGCTATTAAGCTAGCGAACAAAATATTTGGCGTCTTCATGTTAAAAAAAAATTAAGTCAAGGGTTGTTTGTCCATACTCGAAGTAATGAACTTCGCACAAGTCCTAATTCCACTCGACGAAAACAATTTCAAACTTTATAATGAGGGATTCTTCTTGTTTCCATTATGAAGACAGGTGCGACGAAGAACGCACCGAAAAATAACCTTTCTTATAATTTTTTTCTAATATTTCTTCCGTGGGAAGTCAACCTTTTGCAAATATCTGAGGGGATTGGCGGTTCCCCCACGATCTTTTCGAGTTAAAACAGTACTATATTTTTATCACTATTTGCGTTCAGATCACCCATTCCATGTATTTTAAAGTAATGGCTTTAATGTTTGCCAAATGAAAAGAAAATTTGTATTGCATACCTATTTACATTTCTGATATATTAACTTCATAGAAATACTACTCGACAGTAGACGCCCAGTGAATTAGAAGCATGTTGTTAAGTCAAGAACAAATATGTATTCGTTCACTTCACTTATGAGTTAGTAACGGACCTGTCTTTTCGTATCAGCAACAAAAAAAAAAAAGGAAAAATTGGGGATGAAATATTAAGCTTAATTTCAAATACTAAGCTTAATTTCAAACGGTATGCCTTTTTTGTAATATTTCTTACGATATACTTTTGTACATTTCTGAACATTTTCAAATTATAAGGACACTTACAAAGAAAACTATTTAATAGGTTTTCTTTTTCATTCTGGGAATATCCTGTAGAACAATCAGTATCTGAGATGACGATGAATACTGGGACTGCGATCATTCCCTCGTATTTTAATCATTCGTATTGGCTGTAACAGAATGTTAGCTGGATAGTTTCACGTAATGGAGGAAAAGAAAGTTTTCCAAGTCAGACAATGTGTCAAAGTTTTTCGAAACATTGTATAATCCACTTGCAAAAATAGAAGACGCACCTTTCACATGCTCTTTTAGTTTTTTTTTTTTTTTTTTTGCTGTATCCATCATGGTATTTAAAAAACTATAGAATGTGTGTGTGTGTGTGTGTGTGTGTGTGTGTCGCTATTATATGCGAAAATAAAATTCCTTACGAATTTTAAGTTTACATGATATGTATAGCTGATACGGAAGGCCCTTGACGGCCTCGATCTGCTTAAGAGTTGTGTGTGTATATATATATATATTGATATTATATATATATATATATATATATATATATATATATATATATATATATATATATATATATATATATATATATATATATATATATATATATATATATATATCATATATATTTATATATGTCATATATATATATATATATATATATATATATATATATATCTATATATATATATATATATATATATACATATATAAATTTATATATGTCGGATCTACTGGTCACTTTGACAAGATAAATGTGTACTTTTAATAGACACAATCCCTCTTGACTTTTCAAATTCTTCGCGATTTTTGGGATACGCTTGTCACTACAAAGCCTTCAGATCCAAGTGCAAGAAATATGAAGCGGTTATGACGTCCGGTAGCGGGAAGCGAACCCGCCTCCCATAATTATAACGAGGCCACGTTGCCGACCTGACCACGAGAGGGATAAAAGTCTCTTGCCTCTCGAACTTAACATATTATACCTGTCGTTTTCAGATGTATTTATTAGATATATATCAAAACGAGTTCTTTCTTGTACTTGCACTTCTCAGTAAGGCGAGAGCGAGGAAGGGGTGAAATGATATAAAAAAAGAAAGAGAAAACATGAAGTATTTTCTCACTGCAAAGGCTTAACAACTGCTAGCCTCAGGGAATGGGAATCAAAGTGGACGTTGAATTCATAGAAATAAAGCTCTTACAAAACACCGAGAAATTCCTTTTTCATATTCTGAAGTTTTTTACGGCTGTTGTTCATTTTCTAATTCTGTTTTTATATATGGTTTCCATTGCTGTGGTGATGATGATTCTATTGTTGATTTCACTTTGCGTTTTAAGTTTTGAGTATTGGGCTTTATTTATGCTCCAATGTTAAGCTTTATTTTATTAACCCTATAATATAGAGTAATGCAATAATTGATATCTGAGGTTAAGTGGATAATGTTGTCATGATGTATAGTACAAAGACATGTCAGTAAAAGACGTTGACACATATTATTATGCATCATAAAATACAGTAATCGAAGGCAGACTCATTCAAAAAAAAAAAAAACCTTTTGCATTGGTTTAATTTTTCGTCAGTCCAAAGAAACATTTTTGCCTGTGTGTGAGAAGTATAGAATATCCATATCACCGGAAGCATATCGTTTTCCTAATACAAGACAAGATTACCCGAGGAGAAATTGGGAATGTTAACGGCGCTATTGGTTTTCTGTGCATTGTGGACCTGAATACGAATAAGCCCAAGGCTTTTACCTTTTGAGCATCTTATTTTAAAATATTTTTGGGAAGTAAAAATTTTTTTTAACTCAAAACTGAAATTAAAGATACATTCTTATTAATCAATTAGGAATTCAGAGTTGAGCAACAGCGATTTTATATAGTTGAGGCCTATTTGTAGGAATTACTGTGATAGTAGGTATAAGTTGACCGAGCAATGTTCTTCAAATTCTCGAGTATATAACAACATCTGCCAGCTACTGATTCTCACGTTTATTGTTATATATGATTTTCAGTCTGGTGACCTCCTGCTTATAAATCTTCTAGCCCCAATCTTTCGTCTTCTTTCAATCTGGGGATTTTCAGTAATCCTCCTTCTCTTGATCCTTAAGTTGTGTTAGCCGTTTGATCTTTTGACCAGATCTAATAGGCTTGATTCATTGCCTCCCACACTTGCAAACTTACATATGGAAATTTACGAGGTAATGTCACAACCTACCATAAACGTAGAGGAGTGGTTCTTAGCCAGGGGAATTCCTCGGGGTTTAAGAGTTTCAAGGGGGAGGGGGAGCGGGAATTGTGACCACAGATTGGCAGGCTCAAACTGGCTCTAGGACCACAGAAAATGCAGTGTGAATCGGTCTGCACTACAGAGAGGTCACGCTGGGCTTTCTCTCAGCTAGCTTGTGTTTGTGTTAGTATTTTTCCGCATGTTTTTTGGAATGCATCTTTCGAGGCAGATAATTTTGGAAAGAGGGGGAGGGGAATGACATTCTAACATATGGTGAAAGGGTGCATGGTCCAAAAAATTTGAGAATCACTGACGTAGGGGGATGTAAAATGGTGTTATGGACTAGGTATGTAGACGACGCTTTCGCTCTTTTATTTTAATTTCTCCCTGCGTCCACAGAGTTTTAAGAAACAGTAACAAACTACCAGTTACGTAATATAGAAACCTCCACTTGTGAGCAAAATGAACAAGAAACGAGCGGCCCAAAGGAATAAATTGTAATGTATTAAAAAAATTGTACTAATGAACTACTGTTGGCAGGGTAGAAAACTGAAGGTGAACTCTGAAGTCAGTTAAAATGACATTGTTGTTCTTAAAATTATGGGCATCATGACACTGCCAGGAAGTCTTTTTTTTTATTTTTTATAATAAATGAAGCTTTAATTTGCCTGGCAATACAACATGTGTCGTTTAAACATATTATGAATGACGACGTTTTGCGAAATATATAGCTTGTGCTAATTCTGGAGACGTAGACATATGATTAGCGAAGATAAAAATTTCTGACACAGTTGACATTTAGGAAGGAAAACATCATTTTAAGGAGACAGAACTATATATATATCAAAATTAGAATGTCCCGTGCTGCAGCTTTACAATACGCGCAGCTCTTTTTGAATAAATCAGCTCTAGATCGTGATCATAACAACATCCGTAAAGTTACTATAATCATATTGACAAAGAAGAAAAAAGACTGGGAATGTATGTACGATTGAGGAAATGGTTTGTGATGGTTGGGGGGAATGCTGAAAACTGATTTGCATTCTCAAATAACTTGATGCCAATCTGTCATGTCGCTCATGATAAAGAGGATTTTAATTCCTTCATAAGGTTTGGTCGAGTTTACATTTACATACAAATTTCGCGGCTTTGTCAACAGCTTTAGTCACCTGTAAAACAGGCAGCTGGTTGGTCATAGGTGAATGTCGTCTCTTAATATATATAGAAAAACAAAAAGTTTGTTGATAATTATTATGACAGGTCTATAATGATGATTGTTTTGTACAATATATTCACAGGGAAGTTTACAAATTCAATTAATGTTTAAGAAAAATCAAATGGCAGTCAAAGTGGAGAACACTCCTTGGTATTAGAATCACGTATTCTAAGAAGATATATATATATATATCTCTATATATAGATATCTCTTTGTATGTTCAAGGTATGCACGCTCGTAAGTAGGTTTTCATGATCATTTGCATTTCGGGCCTATGAGGCGAAATGCTAGTGGACACCTGATTGGCGTTTCAAGAACTGAAGGGACTTTAAATGACTGTTAAAACTGACAAAGGTGGTAAGTCTATGGGCAGTTACAGCTTCCATGCAAAAAAAAAAAAAATTTTCACCATTTTAACACCAGGAGATACCGTTTTTTTTTAAATTAATAATAAAAATTGCATATATATACATATATATATATATATATATATATATATATATATATATATATATATAAAATTTCTGACTCACATCAGGATCAGAACCCAGGTCTTTCCATTGAAAAGGCAAGGGCGCTGCCCACTAGGCCATCCAAGTCTAAAGAAAAAATGTGGAACCTGAGAGCAACTGCACCCAAGGAATTACCTTTTTGGGCAAGCTAACTGGGTGCTATTGCTCTCAGGTTCCAACATCTTTAGACTTGTATGGTCTAGTGGGCAGCGCCCTTGCCTTTCAGTTGAAAGACCTGGGTTCATCCTGACGTGAGTCAGAAAGACCTTATATATATATATATATATATATATATATATATATATATATATATATATATATATATATATATATATATATATATATATATATATATATATATATATATATATATATATATATATATATACTGTATATATATACACACACAAAATAGGAACTATCCTTCCATCCTATATGTCTAGCACTTTCTGAGTTTTACTCCCCTCTTCCCTTCCAACATTTTTTGTATACGTACAATTTTTATTATTTAAATTTCCCCTTCTTTCCATACGGCTGGGCAATGTAAAACAGTGACTAAACCGCAATTTCGCAAATACTGAAGCTTTTAACTTTTTTCTACATATTCCTACATTTCTCAGCTTCTCAATTCTTCTTGCATAACTTATTCTGTGGAAAGCATTCACTTTAACAGCTCCAACTTTTGTTTCCCATTAACATTCACCCCTCAGAATTCACTTTTATTTTAGACAGTTGAGAGATTAATTTCAAATACTAAAACATCGGAACACTCCAATTCTTTTCCTGATAACTTATCATTTTTATTTAACTTATTTTGTAACTCATCTTTCTCCTCATTTATACGTTCTGTTATATTTACGATTCAACTGCCTCAGTTTTCTCTCTGTCCGCAATAATATTCTGTGCTCCATATTCATAACTTTACTCTTGCTGACATTTTCGTTCAGCTTATTCCTATTGCAAATACTCGTGGTGCTTGGCGCTGTTTTTGCATTCCTCTTCACTCTCCCTATTCAGTAGTGTATCGTCTGCAAAAAGTCATTCACTCTAAATTCACACACATTTATTTAACGTACACAAAATTTTCCTACTGAATCTGATGTTCTTTTTTTTTGGGACTTCTTGCACCAAACCATCCATAAAGTTATTCTCAATCCATCCGTCGTAATTCTCCCCCGTCTCTTCTCTCTTCCATATTCAGTTGCTTTTCCGAAACAATTACTACAACTGGCATAAGCCCCCTCCCCCCCCCCTTAGTACCTTTCCTTTTGGGATCTGGCGTGTCGTCAGACCAGCGTGTCATGTTTACATTTATTTCAATGTTTTGTATCCTTATCTTAATTAGAAACCATTGCGTGTTTGTGTCTATGTTCGACAGGATACTGATGATCCAGATCTCACGTATAGCGTCTTCATCCGATGATTTTCCTTAACGTGTCTCACTCTCCTACGTAATTCTCTCTATTCTCATTATACGCGTATATATATATATATGTGTGAATATATATATATATATTTTATATTAACATGTATATATATATATATATATATACAGATGTGTGTATATATATACAGTATATATATATATATATATATATATATTATATATATATATATATATATATATATATATATATATATATATGATGTGTGTATATATATATATATATATATATATATATATATATATATATATATATATATATATATATATATATATATATATATATATATATATATATATATATATACCAGAAGAGCGAAATTTTCAGCGTGATGAACTCGAAATTAACGAAATAAAACAAAAACAAAATGAACTGTGAATCTGGCCCATTTCCTAAATCGGACAATGAAAAGGCAAAAAAATTTCGATGAAGTCATCACACGTCATAAAAGAATAATCATGAGTTTAAAACAACCATACTACCCGGAAAGTGAGCGTAATGATTGTACGAAGTAAAATTTAAATTCATCGGAAATTAAACATACAAAACGCTAGATACACCACCATACATATTTCTGACAAATGGCTATAGTGAGTATGATTCCTGTTTGATAAGATGAAAAATAAGAACAAATTCTATTGCCTAGATTTTCTTAGTATTCAGAATCTACTAAAGAATGAACTATAACAAAACACCAAATCACCGGTTTTCATATTATAAGGGAAAGCATTTTTTTTTTTTTACAGACAGCCTTTATCCACAATTCAAGGATGCTTTTCTAGGAAGAGAGAGAGAGAGAGAGAGTTTCGATGGTAACACTAGTTTGTAAAAGCGAAATGACAGTGAAAGATAACAATCGACAGAAATATAATCAACGATTTAAAAATAAAACAGAAATTCAAAACCTTTTTATGACTAAGCATACTATTCATTTTTCAAATAAACATTAACAGAAACTATAATCGCCTTGATATTTATGCGAGTTCATTGCATTACGTGATATTGTTCATAAATTATCATTTTCTCGTATGGAAGAGCAGTTCATTATGGGATTTAGCAGGCATGTGTATTTCGGAATGAATGTCAATTAAATTAAAAAGCATTCGGCAGTCGTGCTTTCCCGTATACGAGGACGTTAGATTAACAGTAACGAAGCGTATTATTCAGTTTGGATTTAGCGTCTATTCAAAATGGACACTGTCTGATCCACTTACTGAGCAACGAGAATATTTACATTAGCTTTTAATGATTGACGGCATTTCAATTTACGAGGCAGGAAATCCATTGAGAAGAGGACTATTATCCTTATGAGTTATATTTTGCTCCGTTTTGATACAATAACACGCTGACAATTTAGATTGTAAAGCACATAAGGGAATGTTTATTTGGGATATGATTTTTGTTTCACTCACATCAAAGGGTGACTGACTGAAAAATATTCGGGTTTGGAATGGCTATCGCTTTTCATTTTAGAAAGCATTTCAGAAATCTGTATTAAGTAGCGGTGAAATCCACGGGTTACGTTTGAACATTTATGATTCTAACATAGTTTATTATCGCAACAAAATAATGTGACTGCGTCGCTTAATAAAAAAAAAGACATGCACAAAAAGACAATTTTGCTTTTAGGAAATGCGGAAAGGATCGGAATTATTTCTACCCCTCTGATCATTGGGTATATCTATCAAACTCATCTTTTATCATATATATATATATATATATATATATATATATATATATATATATATATATATATATATATATATATATATATATATATATATATATATATATATGTAAGCGTGGGAAATGAGGATCTTGGGATGCTAATTCTTCCCCAAACAAGATCTGGCCAGGTTCCAAGGCGTGCCCAATTCTGGAAGAGACGTATCCAGATAACATTTCTATATCAAAGACCTCTCACTTATTAATTGACTGCGAGGGATGAATTTAACACCATGGAGGATAATTTATGCAATTTCACTAGGCAACAATAATTGTACTTCCTATATTCGGCTTCATAAATGGGATATGGTTTTACTAGGATTTTCCGTAGTCAGCGACTGGTTAAGAGAGGGAAACTTGAAACATGAAATTTTTAGAGTGAGATAAAAGGAGTAATTGTCATCCTCAGACTTGGCCGCTGGAATAGATAATGCAGTGATCAATTGCATCAGACCTGGGTCTGTTGAAATGGCTGTTTCCCCGGCTGTTCAACAAAAGGGGGGAGAACAAAGGGGGCTGTGAGAGACGCCAACCTGCATGCGCTCTCTCTGAACGATGCCTGATGACTCTGTCGAGCTGGGTCAAAATGGACAAGGGTGCTCGCTTCAAAACTCCTCCTTCAAACCGCCTTGACTTGGTCGCAGGTAGCATCTGAAAAATGACAAAAAAACTCGCCAGTACAAAGTTTATAGAAAAGTGAGCTTAAGGCACAATCTAGCTAAGGGTGGTCCTAGCCAAACCTACCCTGTCGGATATGCCTCTAAACCAAACTTCCTACCCCATTCTGACGGTTGGTTCTTTTGGAAAAACAACCCTGCTCGCTTGCTCCCTTCCCTAGAATGCCCTCTTTACTTAAAGAGAAAGCTAGTTTTTTTTTAAATTTCTATTAAATCAAGGAAGAGAGGTCGAACAGGGAATTATTATATATATATATATATGTGTGTATGTGTGTGTGTGTATATATATGTGTGTATATATATATATATATATATATATATATATATATATATATATATATATATATATATATATATATATATACACATATACATACATACAGTATATATGTGTGTGTGTGTGTTGTCCCGTTCGAACAGCATAACTGGTACTCCAGTTCTTAACCCATTTGATAACGTATACTGCATATGTAATAGAGCACACTATAGACTTTGCATCTTCCTGCAAAAATGCTTTGCAAAAGCGTAAGTCTGAGCAAGTATCCTATCTTCAGCGTGCTTGTCTCGAGAAATAATGATATCTGCAGCTGACAGGTGTCTCTTCCACGGAAGACTTGGATATACAAGCAGCGAATTTTTAAATCCGTTGCCTCCGAGTCATTTCATTTGCATTTGTGTAGTAATAACCAGAGGTAAGTCGTGAAATTTGGATATTAATGCATGCATTTCTCTTAACCGTTGTGAACAACAATTCCTTAAGACCTGATAATCAAATGGTTAAGGGTAGTTTGGATATGTTTGTTGATTTGAACCTACTTTTACAGGGTAACAAAAATACAAAAAATATAATCACAGACTTCATGTAAAATACAATAGCATTATAAGCTTTAAATTATCCGAAATATTCATTCGTAATATGTGAGAAAACGCCCGAGTATCATCAATTCTCTTTTTGAATTTATATATACATTTGTAATTAGCTTTGCAGCCGAGACCACACTGCGGATTGAGTAGGTCGGAATCTAAAGTTTTCATATCCAGCGTTTATTTCCAGAAAACCTTTAACAGTGATGTGCGAGAACGCTTTATAAAGCATTATCCACCTCAACGTTTTGTTTACATCTCCACCCAATATCACATACCAAGTTTCATCGTTTTCACAGCGCGGAAACGCTTTGTTCATCATATCCTTTGCGGAAATGTTCCTTTAGTCTTGAAGGCTTGGGTTCCTCTTGCAAGTGAGGTAGCAGCAATAATTATTCTCTTAGAGGTTTCCCTTTCCTTCTTTGCAAACTACCATCCGTGTTGAAGTTTTGCTTGGCGGATGGTTTGATTTAAGAAAAGAACGAGGAACGAATTCATGAGGTCGAGTCAAATTTAATGAAAAGAAAGAACAATCAGTGAAGTTCTTTTTGCTTGGTGATTTAGCTTCAGAATTAAATAAACGTGTTCCTCTTTAAAGGAGATGGATTTAGAGCAAATAACACTAAGAAAATCTTAAAGATGACGACCCAGTCAGTTGTAAATGCTGAACGAGAGATATGTTTGCTAGCTACGGTATGTGATATCTAAGTATGTTTATAATGAAAAAAATGACATTAAATGAAAAATGTAATGTTCAGTAAAAAAAAAAAAACAAATATGCCTTTAATGAAAAGGGAGAACTTTTGATCACACAACTTAGTGGCATCCTATAGTAAGGTGTGGAATAGAATGTGAAGTAGTTCTCTGGTCACAAATCGACCAAAAAGCTTTTCAGTTTCATAAATAATGTTTTGGTGTCAGTGGCTGCAGTAATTTCCTGCTTCGTTGAGTAAGCTTTGGGACCACACATACAGGTTTGAAACAGAAAAATTCCTCTGTTGTGATTTATAAACAGAGTGCTCTATTTAATGATAAAATGAAAAGACGGCTGAGATTTCTACCCCATCGAAAACTTCCAACTCTGGACAAAATGAAAGTTAAAATGAAAGCAGGCACATCAAGGCAAAGTACCCTGGAATTTAAGGGATGTCCCTGACAGAAGAATACAGTTTTTCCTTGGTAAAGACTATTTAACAGAATTCTTATAATATCAGTAACTATTTACAGGAGTAATAGCTAGAAAAATAACAAAGTACACGTGATAAAGCGATTGTAAAAGAAATCGAAAAATCAATTCCTTAAGTCCTACATGATAACTGCCTTAAAATCGAAGGCAGGCCATTGGAAGTATATTCTTAAAAGTGCATATCGGCCAGTGGTACAAAATCAGAGCGAAAATTCATAAAAATCTTTACACCAACAAGAAACAATCTTATAACACGACTTTCAAGACTAATCATAGAATCCAGTCAGCCAGATTATTAATGTCAACGACCAACGTTCAAAAATTTGTAATAACTACAGAGTAAGGATACCATAACTCGACAACAAAAACAGCTCAAACAAGTCAGAACTAACCAACTGGCAAAATCGCGAAAATTATAATGAAAACAACAGAATAACAAAACACATCCGGCATCCACTGCTTGAATATAAGGGCAGCATCTCGTTGGTGAATAAGCACTATCATCGAGAAGAGGACTCCTCCTATAGGTCTCAAATTCCGATTACAAGATAACCTATGGTTTAATACTGCATATGAACTTGCCTACTATGAAAAACAAGAATCGGAATTTTTGTGGCATGATTTCATTTAAGGTTGAAAGGCAAGCTCAGATTGTCTGAGAGAGAGCTGGCAACTGGCAATGCTGCTACTGTGTATTTCTCTAAATTGGAGGCAGAACTTTTGGCTCAAGTCTTCGTGAATAAACTGAGTGGTGACTACTTAGTGTTACCTCAGTCATGCTTTCCAGAGCCTAAGCTGGGTTCAGTGGTCTCCACATCTAGAGAGGTCAAGATTTTAAAAGTCTAGGCTGAGCTGAGAAGCTGTATACTTAAGATGGGGAATGGAAGTTTTCAGAAAAAATCTGTGATATTTAGGCTGTTTTTGTAACCAATTTATTTTTTTGGCAAAAGTTTTAAGATGCATGAATGTTGCCGAGGGTCATAACAATTCACTCTGGATGGTATTAAATATAAACTACTAGCTCGAGATTACAAGTTTGCATTATGTTTGTATGCATTAATTAGTAATTTAGGGAGTAAAGTGCTGCACTAAGTTGAAGAATGCTTTTGAGATGCTTAACCTGAACTAATGACGGGAAATATGCAAAAATAATTTTGTCACAGGTTTCCTATTGGCCATCATATCCGTAATTCAGTGTGTTCCATAATATGCTGAACTAGACAAAATCTCTAAATATAACAGCCAGTCACATATCACGGTATATGTGTGCATTAACTTGTGATCATTTAAGGGAATTACTGTTACTGACGTCAATCGTGCCGATTATTTCCAGGAGTAATGCTCTAAAACTATTTTCGTATTATTAGCACTAACAAGCTAATAACGACTAAATTGCGAAACTGCTCAATTTAGATACACCACAAGGCTTGCACACTGAAAGGAAAGCGGCTAATTTGCAATATCCTGTGAGAAGAGGCTTCTCTCTAGTTCCTTCTTTATAATGATGGTGGAAAACATATTTTCAATACCAAAATAAGACTGTAATCGCTGTTTATTAGCCAATAACAACGATGGCAGCAATCATCACAGAGTGCAATATGCGGAAGAACAAAAAGAACAATCTAGATTGTTATCGACGACGCTGAAAAGCTTTGTGTTATTATATTGGCGGATAAACATTTCAAAGAATTCTGCATCAAGCTTACAGTAAAAGAACTTTGCAATCTGTGATATCATGAGATCGATTGACAGACAGCTGAAGAGAGAGAGAGAGAGAGAGAGAGAGAGAGAGAGAGAGAGAGAGAGAGAGAGAGAGAGAGAGAGAGGTATTTGAAGTTGAATGACTGAGAGGTGTTGAGATCGAGCAACTAAGCAATAAGATGTTTAGCATCACCAACAAAAAATCAATGTGTACTGAAGTGGAGTCATTACGTGGAAAGAATGAAGGTCAATAATTTGGTGGAAAGGGTGTATCAGTCAGACGTTCTGGAAGAAAGGAAGAGAGAAAACTGCAAAACTGTTGGGTAGATGGATGGTTAAGTAAGATGAAAGTGAGGGGCTATGCGTTGGTGATGAGCCTTGCTCTTGAGAGCATAAAGCCTCTAATGTTTAGCAGTATCCTGCTTATAGGATTACCAAGATTAAGCAGTTAAACGAGGAGTATGGTATTGGCTCTTCTATTTCCCAAAGGGTCCAAGCCATTACTGTACGTATTTTCGGTGATGAAGACCCTTTTACATAAAATCAGTTGATGAACCTACTGCTGTATGAACCAGCCCAATGAATGAAACTCTCTGAGAGTAGGTAGGAATTTTTAGGAGCGCTACAGTTGCTTTAATTCTAGTTCCACAACTACATGACAGGCAAATGAACTTCTAAATCTACTAGAACAAATGAATACCAGAAAGGTAGTTTAATGTGGTATTAAAAGTAGGACTGAAAGTAAGTGAAATCAAGATATGATTACAGTTTATTCAAGAAGGATATCAAGTCTTGACTAATGGGAATTCAATCATTAGGAAATAATTTGCATGAAACAAAACTAGGAATCTGATTTGCCAATGAAAATCTGAAGTAGCCCCTCAAAATCACATAACTAGCGGACGTATAAATCTGCGAATCTGCCACCAAAGTTAACCTTTTAAGCCTGACCTGACCTCTTACCTAGTTATGAAACAGCAAAGCACAAAATAAGAGGAAAGAACTGAGCTGTAATGTATATATGTAGTAACTTGAGAAGTGAGTGACATCCATAATAATATATACGTCTGGCATTCAATAAATATCCTTTAACATCACCTTCATTATCACTGTAACCAAGGAACTACGTTAAAAGGAGAGACGTAGGCTGCTTGTCGGGTGAGGTGAACGTCCTGAATATAATGTTTAAAGTGTTCAGTATTTTCTGATGAGTTGCTGATGACCAAGCGAGGCAGCTGGTGATGACCAAGAGAAGCAGCTGTTGGTGACCAAGAGAAGCAGTTGGTGATGACCAAGAGAAGCTGTTGGTGATGACCAAGAGAAGCAGTTGTTGATGACCAAGAGAAGCAGTTGGTGATGACCAAGAGAAGCAGTTGGTGATTGACCAAGAGAAGCAGTTCATGATGACCAAGAGAAGCAGTTGGTGATGACCAAGAGGAGCAGCTGGTGATGACCAAGAGAAGCAGCTGGTGATGACCAAGAGAAGCATTTGATGATGGCCATAGTTAACTGAAATTCAGTCATTCACCTCCGTCCAGTATTCACTTGCAGCACTGAACTGCGTACGTTTTTCTCGTAGTCTGACCCTGTCGTTCAGTATACAATTGAAATTCCTACAGATGTTCAGATGGAACTCTTTCCACATTTCAGATTAGGCCTCTGAAGGTGAAATGAAGCGGTATTTGAGTAATTAGTCCTTGGTTTAGTGCGTGCAGTTCTTATGATTGTAAACCATGGGTAAAAACTTTTTTTGGGGATATGCGCCCCTTCATAATACTTTGGCTTAATCATACGTTTAAATGTTCAGAAACGAGATTAAAAAAAATCCTTCAGCATGTTATTTGTTATTCCTTTTACCATTAGACTTTCCTTTGTCTTCCATCTGCTGCAAAGGCCTTCTTTTAAGAAAAATGCTGCGAAGGAGATAAAAAAAAAAAAAGAAATCCAGTTATGAAATGGCCTACAGAAATTCCCAAGAAGTTAAACGCCGTTTCTTGCTGGAGAAAGTCAGATATGACAATATTCTGCAAAAGACGACGGGGAATCCATCCAATTAAAGTTTTGGGTTTGTTTTCAAATAACCAATAAAAAGTTGTGAAACATCTATCAGGGCGTCCTTTGAGATATTGAATTGGATGGCAAAAACTTGGTTTAGCGTTTCTTTCCTCTGAAAAATTAATTAGAGTATGCAGCTTTTTCGTCTACAAATCATAGGCAAGTTCTAAGAAAAAGGAAAGCTGAAAAGGTCTATAGTGGAAACAAACTCCCTTTAAGGAAAATGCAATGTTTTCTTTCAAATGTTGGTCAATGTCAAATAATAATAATAATAATAATAATAATAAATAATAATAATAATAATAATAATAAAGTCACAAGAATGAAAGGAAAGAGAAACACTGGAGCGCTGCGAGGCCTTTCGACTGTCGTCCTTTACTTAGCTGCTAGATATAGGACGACAGTCGAAAGGCTCTCTGCACTCCAGTGTTTCTCTTTCCATCGTGGATTTTGTCTCGTTCCATATTTTCGTAATTCAGTTATACATATACAGTATATTATATATATATATATATATATATATATATATATATATTATATGTATATGTATATATATATATATATATATATATAGATGTTGTGGTGTAGAATAGATAGGAAATTAAATAGAAAAGAGAGAGAGAGAGAGAGAGAGATAGAAAGAGAAAAAGTTAAGAGAGAGAAGGAGAGAGAAATAAGAGTAAAGAGAGAGGCAAAAGAACACAGTGATAACGGCCAAATGCTTTTGTGTCGTGTTATCAATACGCAAGATGTTTACATTGCAGTATATCGTGTTTAAGCCATAAAAACAGTCGTAAAAATGGGAAATAATGGCCTCATGATTGAAGCCAAGCAAAACATGAGTCAGCACAGTCTAAATGCTTACAACAGCTGATTCTATAGTCCCGCCTTCTCCGGAAGGTGTTTTCGTGGAAGTTCCAGGAATTTGGGGTTGACCCAAGTGATATACTTCTTCAACCTCCAATCAATTATGTGTGGGAGGGTCTTTCCCACACCCTCCTAAGATCACCTCCTATCAAGTCCTCTAAGGAGAGATTTGAATCACACCCACTACAGTCCTTCCAATCAGCTACTTGAAGGGGAGGCCTTGCTGATTAATCCTTCCAATAAGGCTAGAAGGAGGTGGAGATTTACAGATAGCAAGTTTCCTGAGGGTTCAACGAGTGAGAGACCGACGAGGAGACGAGAGTCAGAACTGTGTCCTTCAAGGGAGAGTACTTCTCCCAATCGCTTCCGTGTTCCCCATATAGACTGATTCAAGAGTGATTCGTTTCTATCGTTGTAACTTGTTAATTTTGTACTGATCTTTATAATATTAAGTACTAATTAAAGTGAAGAAATTACCGATCTCGTCTCTATACGCCTTTCTGAGAGATATCAATATTTAAAAGGAATAAATATACAAAGATAGCACATCATCCGCGAAGCGATCTGAAGGACACCTCGAAAGAAACCAAGGTAAGAAGAGAAAGACTAAAATCTATGCAAACATATAACGAAGAACATAAAAGGAACAATAAAAAACCCTTACAATTGGTGGCAGCTAAAGTGGATCCAGAAGGCGAGACGAAACAAACGAACATTAATGAAATTATCAGTGCAATTATTTAAGTTACAGTGAAACGAAATTCTGCAAAACGAACTTAGATTTTTTACGACGACGAACAAAATATATCAGAAGAAATAAAAATACTCCAGTGAATAGCAGCTAACAACAAGAACGTCGAGGGTGAATAAAACAGTTTAGTGCGTCCCGAAGCCAAAAACATTTTTGAACTGTTACCGTCAACAAATTGAGCAAGACGCCGACAGCGATAATAAGCCCAGTGTTAGCGACATTGCATCGAGTGATTGAAAGAAAAACAACGTACAAACTTTCAACAAGATTCCGAAAGCGGAAAACCACAGCGGAAAAACAACGCAGACGTAGTGATCCGACAGCGAAACATTCACCGCCGAATGAACAACATTTAGCGATATCACGATATCAACAACACAACACAGTAAGGAATTTACTGTCCATTCTCTCTTTAATAAATAAGTGAAGATATATTTTTTTGCATCTTGCTATAAGATTGAAAATTAAGAAAACTCTCTAGTGAATAAAATTCTTTTTGCATAAATACCAGCATTACTCTCTCTATGATAAATTAATTATTTAGTAAATAATTTAGATAGGGAATTAGCTATTTTTACTCGGTTGGTGATGATTATTTGAGAAGTTATATATGTAATTTTGTGTACTTATTATAATGAATTTTAATGATATGATGCCCAATTTCATATAAGAATTTATTTTGAGTATTGAAAAGGTTTTAATTGTGCACTTGAACTCAATAGAGAATTTAATTTTTTTGTGTGACAATTTGATAAATTGGTTTTAATCTTGGTACAATATAACGAAAATATTTTTTGATTGATGTACTCTGAGTGAAAAATTTTTTGTGTGTGGACATGCAACGAGTATTTGATGAATTACTGAACACTGTTAGACATTCACATTACGATTTAAGACCGTCGACAATTAGACGAAGTCGAATTTCAAGACTAAATTCCCACTCCGCTGTAGTGCAAGGAAATACTAACCATAATAACACAAATAACCAGAACCAAAATAGTGTTAATCATTCTAATACTACTAACAATAATAATAATAGTAACAATACTAATAATACTAATAATACTCGCACATTACAATTTTTAATATGAACCAGGCGGCCGTCATAACAACCGCCACACGCTTCTGTGGACAGGTGGATGATTCCAATCCTGACAAAAGCAGACTCGAAGCCTATACTGTAAATCATTGGCTAGCAGATGCAGATAGTCGTATAATTTCAGGGGAATAACAGATGAAAGAGCTAAGATAAATGAAGCCTTGTTGCTCGTCAGCTCAGAACATGGAGACGCACATAAAACTTTGAATTCCACAAGTTTTAGCAAACTTAATAACTATGTAGAATTTAAAGAAATTTGTTTATCACTCTGGGAACCAGTAAATCAGACTGACGGTTTATATAACCTAACTAGATTTCTTAACCCACAATATAAAACAATTGCTAATTTGTACGCAAGCGTGGAGAATGCAATAGAGAAAATAAGCGAAGATTTAGAGAAGACAGGTATTACTATAGGAGACAAGGATCAGTTTGGGGCTAGTGCCCGGAAATTAGTTGAGCTACGGCATGTATTAAATTACCTGTCATTTGGAACCATATATAATATTCTTGGAGAAGAGGAAAAGAAAGCTTTCAGAAAAATAAAACTTGATCCCAGAAAAACAAGCCTTCAAACATTGAAGACAATGAGAGAAGAAATCCAAAGGAAAGAGATAAATCTATCCAAGGAATTCGTTAGGGAACAACAGAAACACAAAATGAAAGGAAAGTCAGAAATAATAATCCTAATTTTAAACTGAATAATAAATTCTATGATAATTCCAGACAAGCAGGAAATAGACCAAATACCTTTCAAAGGGAAATATGCCCAAAATACTAAAAGAAAATGGAATCCAGATCAAAGGGGAAGAAACAATCTAACAAAGAGTGGACCACACAAACCTTATAGATATGGTCAAAACTCAAACACAAACACTTCAACCCAAGTGAACTATTCCGCTCAAGGGGCGAGACCCAAGACAGCCTGCGAAAACTGCGGGTATACAAATCATTTTACAAATGAGTGTAGAAAACCTAGAATCTGCACGGTTTGTAAGAAAATAGGACATTTAACAAAGAATTGCTGGTTTAAAACACAAGAAGGAAATAAAGAAATAGTTGAATTAAGTAGTAACCGCTCAGCATCAAATAAGTCTTCAAATCAATGACAATTTATCCCTACACAGAATACCACAAGAAAGTCCCTTCAAGAAGATAAATTAAGAGAAGAATTAGCAAATAGGAGAAGTGAAGGTTCATCCGCACTATCCATATTGCAGAGTAAAGAAGTAGTATTTTCCATGGATGAAGAAGAAATAATCAGAAAGGATTTACCTATCATTAAAATTCCAATACAGAATAAATTATGTACTGTCCTTATGGATTCAGGTAGTACTGTAAGCATAATAGATAAACACACATTAACAAGTTACTTAGGCGTTAAAGAAACGCTAATTCAGGTCAAAGCAAGATAATAAAAGGAGAAAGGGGTAAACAGATAAAAAGTTTAGGCAATGTGAACTTAGAAATAGACCTTTCGTCACATAAAACTGTTGAAAGTTTTATAGTTCTAGAAGACAGGTTCTTTCCCGCACAGGTGTTGTTCTCATATAAATTAATGAAGAAATGTGGAATTATACTGAATTGCCGAGAAGGAAGGATTAACGTTACACAAGATAATAAAAAGAGCGTATGCTTTACGCTTGAAGAAGAAAAGTTTCACCCAAATCTGATCAATTTGTCTGAGACGACTTCAACAAGCGACAAAGACATACAGAAAATAACCTATCATCAAGAGAACAATCAAATTAAAATGATTGGTAACGGAAAGGAGGAATTTCCAAAATTACAGACTAGAAAGATAAGATGTGCACATCCAGAAATTATACCCTCCAACAAAAGAAGTGACCCAGAAATAAATAAAGGTGATCTCCAGTGTTCTGAATATGACAAGGAACAAGACATTTATGAGGATAATTATGCAGAGATAAATACAGAACATTATAGCAATGTAGTAATCAGCTATGATAATGAAGGGAAATTAGTAAATGAGGTACTGTTGTTAAACAAAATAAATAAAGTAGATATAAAAGATATAATAGCAGGAACTGAAGAAACTAGTATAGATGCAGAACATTGCTACTTTGCAGAAACAAAAGATGAGGAAGTATGTTGTGTAAGCACTGCTGATGATAATAAAGTACAATTAATACTAAACAGACAGGTAATTTTGCATCCAAAGTGTTTAACAAAAATACATCTAAGGGGAAAAGAAGAGATAGGAGTTAAAGATGTTCTTTTACTAAATGAAGAGTTACCAGAATTTGTCAGAATGGATAATTCTTTAGTCCACATGAAGGGTGATACTTGTGAAGTTTATGTCCAGAACTACTCAGATAACAAACTAACACTTTATGCAGGCATTATCTTTTGTAAGGGAATACCTATTAACAATCCATTACTAACATTAGAAGAAGAATGGTTATTCTCGACTATACATCCCGAAAACACTAATCAGAGAAGTTTTAGAACTAACACACTCATACAAGTTAGCAGGACATCCAGGAATCAAAAAGACAACTAGAATCCTAACCAGAAACTATTTTTGGCCCCATTGTAGTGAGGATGCCAAGAACTTTGTACAAAATTGTGTAGTTTGTAATAGAAATAAAGGTAACGTAAATCCAAAAGCTCCACTTGAAAAATACCCATCGGAGTTGAATCCATTTCAGGTCGTATCTATGGACTTTTTAGGTCCATTTCCAACAACTGTTAGGGGGAATAAACAAATATTAGTCTTTTTAGACTATCTAACAAGATATGTAGAGATCGTACCAGTAAGAAATAGAGATGCAATTACAGTAGCAGAAGCTCTTAAATCTAGAATTATTACGAGACATTCATGTCCCCAAGTTCTTCTTTCTGATAACGCAGCAGAATTTACTAGTGAACTTTTAAGAAAATTATGTGAATTTTATGAGATAAATAAATGTCAAATCACAGCATATAAACCAAGTTCAAATGGAGCAGTAGAAAGAACGAATCGTAAGATAAAGGATATCCTGAAAACTTTAGTTAAACCTAATACAGAAGACTGGGATTTAGCTTTGGAAGACGTACAGTTTACTATAAACAATACTGTAAATGAGACAGTAGGAGAATCACCACACTACTTGTTATACGGATACGAGAAGAGACTACCAAATACGTTACTAGATGATGCAACACCACCCCGACATACTTATAACTACGATGACTATATTGCCTGGAAAACTAGACGTACATATGAAACGATCAAACAGACGAGGACTAGACTTAAGGAAGCTCAGAGTGTCCAAGCAAAGTACTATGACAAAAATACAGCTAAACCAAAAATTGTAGTAGGTGCTCAGGTATATGTTCAGAATCATGTTCCAGAAGGTCCTAATGTAAAAGTATCCGCAAAGTTCCAAGGTCCTTACAGGGTATTAGAAGTGTTGAAGTTAAATAAGCTAAAGATCATAAGTGAGAGTGATCTAAAGGAAAGAATTGTTCATACCAATCATGTAAAGGTAATAAAAACAGACTCTTGGTCCAATAAGAGAATAGTTGAATTATTGAAAGAAGTTGAACAGGAACCAATAAATAACAAATACAATTTAAGAAAAAGATAAATTTATGTAAAGTGTTGAACTATTAGGTATAAACAATGTGTAGGCATTAAAATACCTCATGTATACAGAATATCTGATAAGGCTTATTCTTACAGATACAAACATGCGGTTCTTCTTGGTTATCATAACACTGCTTTATGTGTCATCTGAGGTGGTGATCCGGAAGGGTGCACTACTAGAGAAAAAGGGATCTGTGAAATTAATAAAGGACTTAGGCATAGTGAGTATTGACATTACATCAGTGCTTATCAATGAAATGACATTGAAAGATGTCCAAAGGGAATTGAAATCATTAATTAGGAAAAGTGAAAATAACAGTGTTTTACCATTGTTGGAAAAACTAGATAATGACATAGGAAGTTTGTTAAATACAAGATCCAAACGATCCTCTTACCTTTTATAGGAACAGCACTTAATCAATTATTTGGAGTCGCGACAGACTCTAATGTAGAAAAAGAAAGTGCCCGTATAGACAAACTGGAGAAATGGGCAGCAACAAGAGGCATTGTGTTAAATAAGATTATAAGCTCTCAAAACTTAAACAGTAAGGAATTGAAAAAATAAAGGAATTTATTAATCAAGTGAACACAAACATTACCAAAGAGATTAAGATAATAACAGATGAACAACATTTAAGTACATTTATGAACAATGTTAGGATTGTATTGCAAGACCATAAAGATCTATTAAATGCCATTTTGATAGCCTATAAAGGAATATTAAGTCAACATTAATAAACCCAAGAGAATTAGAGGGCATAATTAGTGATTTTTGGTAGAAGGACATTATACCCTATGGTAAAGGATATAATGGTCTATTATAATTTGATAACCACCAAGGCAGTTAAGAATAAGATCCTTCTAATTTTACCTTTTAATCAAAAAGAGGCAGATGTACTGATGTCCATACATCCTTTTCCCATGTTGATAAAGGAAAACGTAATTATCTCAAATGTCAACCACATCAATTTTGCATTAGAAGAACATGGACTAATGATGTCATTTATTACTGATGCTCAATTAAGAGATTGTATACTTTTGAAAGATAAAGAGTATATTTGCAACCTTGACAACCTGTATGAAACTACTAATGCCTATCCTTGTGTTCAAGAAATAATTGAAAACAAGAATCAAGAGACAGTACTGTGTACACAATTATCCAAACATGATTTTGTTTCCATTATAGTAGAACAGTCAGTTTTGTGTTTTCACTAAGTTCAGTAACAGCAACTATTAATTGCCATAATATAAGTACTGAAATTAATTTCAATAATGTCCATGCTTTTGATAAGACTTGCAAGTTAGTTATTCCTAATAAATTATATTATGAACCTCATGTCTTCACAGAAATCACAATCCATAAAAATGAGCCCTACATGAACTACTCTAGTGAAGTTAAAGAATTTAAACTGTCTCAGTTAGAGTTAAAACAAATAAATGAGTTGGCTTTAGTAGATGAATTTTTCTATTACAAAGAAAATGTTTCACCAATTCTGTCTCTGTTCAATTTGGTCATAATCATTATTGTAATAATAGTGTTTGCAATTTTGGTCAAACGTGTGGTAATTTCAAATATTGAGCAGATTATAACAGAAATAAAGAGGACCAATGAAGAGTAAAATGATCTTTTACACATAATTTGCTACTGAATTCTTTATGTATTATTATTGGCATTGTGTGTTAAAACAATTAACCATTTTACAGTATAACAATTCATTATATGTATATATATGTATGTATATGTATCTCTTTTGATTCATGATATAATATATGTGAATTTTCTACCATATATTCTTAATTGATTTTTTTGCATTAGTGCATTGACACAGTTTGTGCAATTTAAATATTTTTTGAGAATTGACTTGATGGGAAATCATATAAATACTTTATTTTGTTTGTGATTTAGCAATCATCCATTGAAATATATTCTTTTTGTCACACTGAGGGCAGTGTGAGGTAGCGTGACCGAGTGATGTTGTGGTGTAGAATAGATAGGGAAATTAAATAGAAAAGAGAGAGAGAGAGAGAGAGAGATAGAAAGAGAAAAAGTTAAGAGAGAGAAGGAGAGAGAAATAAGAGTAAAGAGAGAGGCAAAGAACACAGTGATAACGGCCAAATGCTTTTGTGTCGTGTTATCAATACGCAAGATGTTTACATTGCAGTATATCGTGTTTAAGCCATAAAAACAGTCGTAAAATGGGAAATAATGGCCTCATGATTGAAGCCAAGCAAAACATGAGTCAGCACAGTCTAAATGCTTACAACAGCTGATTCTATAGTCCCGCCTTCTCCGGAAGGTGTTTTCGTGGAAGTTCCAGGAATTTGGGGGTTGACCCAAGTGATATACTTCTTCACCTAAGATCACCTCCTATCAAGTCCTCTAAGGAGAGATTTGAATCACACCCACTACAGTCCTTCCAATCAGCTACTTGAAGGGGAGGCCTTGCTGATTAATCCTTCCAATAAGGCTAGAAGGAGGTGGAGATTTACAGATAGCAAGTTTCCTGAGGGTTCAACGAGTGAGAGACCGACGAGGAGACGAGAGTCAGAACTGTGTCCTTCAAGGAGAGTACTTCTCCCAATCGCTTCCGTGTTCCCCATATAGACTGATTCAAGAGTGATTCGTTTCTATCGTTGTAACTTGTTAATTTTGTACTGATCTTTATAATATTAAGTACTAATTAAAGTGAAGAAATTACCGATCTCGTCTCTATACGCCTTTCTGAGAGATATCAATATTTAAAAGGAATAAATATACAAAGATAGCACATCATCCATGAAGGATCTGAAGGACACCTCGAAAGAAACCAAGGTAAGAAGAGAAAGACTAAAATCTATGCAAACATATAACGAAGAACATAAAAGGAACAATAAAAAACCTTACATATATATATATATATATATATATATATATATATATATATATATATATATATATATATATATATATTGTTACTCCTTCCATCGCCTGGTGAAGCGGCGCAAAAAGCCTCTGTGAAATTCCACAACTCGTGTCTTTCCTGTTCTTTATCTTATACTGATCTCCACTCACCTCCAGCTTAACGTTTTCTTCTTCCCATACAGTAATGAGGCGAATTAAATTCTCTGAATCCACGTGTGTTTCTATGAACGCTTGGGAAATACTTATACTAACGATTTTCATGCAATGTTAACACCTTAAAACTGTAGATTCTATTGGTCGTGTTAGCCAATTTTGTTTATTGCAATAGCTCATATGACCTCTTAATTTTTTTATTCATTTCCTTTTGGATTTAGAGGCTTTCAGTAAGGTACACGCCCACACTAATAGGGCAAAGAAGAGATATGAGAGCTTTGTGACCAATATGATACTTTGATGTGGCAACCCACTTCCAACCTTTGGGAATTGCAGTTTGCCTGTAGGCGGTGGTATCTGAGTGGTGCGACGCTTGCTTCAAGTTTGCTAAGTCCGTGGTTAATTCCAGGCGTAATATCTATTTGTCCATCCAGCTTTAATTGTATGTCAGTCTCGAAGGAATTAGAAAAAAATATGGACGATAAGATGGCAAACTGGATGAAAAACCTGGAAGCTACAACCCTTACAGTGGACATAAACACATAAATACATACATAATATATATATATATATATATATATATATATATATATATATATATATATATATATATATATATATATATATATATATATATATATATACACTAAGAAATCACAAAAGTAAGCGCGTGATTTTGTTTTATTAGCTTGAAACCACTGGGAAAGTTCAAATTGAAACGACAGAGTGCCAAGTACTTTCATGTATTTTAACACATCTTTGTGCCCCGAAGATGTGTTTAAATACGCGAAAGTGCTCGGCACTCTGTCGTTCAATTTGAACTTTCCCAGTGGCTTCAGCTAATGTATAATATATATATATATATATATATATATATGATTAGTATCACTTTTGTACGTGATTCATTTATCACATATATAGGTGAAAAATATATAACTTTACTTCAAGACTTGGAAGTAAACCCAATCAGACCTACACCCTTTTATTTTTCACCTGTGGTTATAAATAAGAAACAGGGTGTAGGTCCTGATTTCGACTTTATTTCCAAGCCATTGACTTGGAAGTAAAGTCGAAACCACCTACACCCATTTCTTATTTTTCACCTGTGGTTATGTGATATATATATATATATATATATATATATATATATATATATATATATATATATATATATATATATATATATATATATATATATATATATATATATATATATATATAAACAGAAAATCAGAACCTGACACAGCCAGAAGTAGCACTGCAGGAACTAGTAAAGTCTTCTCATAGAGTCGAGAACGCAAAAACTCTGATGGAGCCACAACCTCGCTACCACCCGGTTTTATTTATCATTATTATCATATAGGTTTTTATTGGTGTGTGAAATTGCGTGCATGTGTGCGGAGGGACCATACGTTAAGAGGTTTCAAATTCCATTTGCAGGATGGAGGGGGAACGGCCATGTCGTTATAACTTTCGGAGTATTTTTTCTCTGGGTATTTCCCACAACAGTGATATTGGGAATGCAGTTTTGGACGAACAAATTAAACTGACCCTCCTGCCTTAATCTGATTTTCCAAACTATAAAATGGCCATGCTGTTTATGATATTGGCTTCGCGGGAAAGTAAACTTCCCATTTATTAAGATCAAAAAGATGCTATTGTCTCTCCCCCAGCTGACGTCAGAGAGCGTTTTATTTCGAAGTCATAACAACTGTTACTTTAATAAACTATTCGCGCTGGAGTTCAGTGCCACTGCATATCGACCGTTTTAGGCAGGGCGCCCCCTTTTTTTTTTTTTTTTTTTACCCGACAGTCATTCGATGTTTGTGTTCTGGTGACAAACATTGTCCTGTCTTAACTGATCATTCAGAACTATTATAGCTCCCTTGATACGCCACTCATTGAAAGTTGTTTATCCAGTGGTGAGAGAGTTAGAGAAATGTTGCTGACAAAAATGAGAGAGAGAGAGAGAGAGAGAGAGAGAGAGAAGGTGATAGCCTATGTTAAGTCCTTTTTATTGAGCCTGTGGAGCATTTAACAGATCTTACTAGGAAAAAGCATTATTGTATATTAAAATTTAATATTTCTCAATGCTTTTTTTTGTTTGTTTTGTTTTACGTATAACAAAGCTAGAGTAACTGGTTAGGAACTCAGCATTAAACGTGCTGTCCTCAATGCCAGCCTCTCTCCCAATACTAGAGAGCAGAAGAACATCAGTACCTCAGTCCAATCTCAAAACGGCGCGCATAACGTTCCAGAGAAAGGCGGGACTTACTGTCTCGAACATCTCAAATTAACGTCGTTTTACCACATTTCGGGACTTGTAACTTTGACCTCCAGGGGCGTGAAGATACGAAAACAGATGAGTAAGAAAAGCCCTTAATATACTTGACCAACGTTGAGACATAAAAGAAAGCATTTTGAACTTTAATGAAGAGAGAATAGTGGCCGGCAATGAGAGACCTATAAGCAAGTGTAACGTTCAGTTTTGTAAATGAGGTCGTCAGCTAAGCTGTATAGAATGCAGTGGAAGATTTCAGGTTCTTAACTGAAGAAACAATTCTCTTTGTTCCATCTTGCTTTCCACCATCTCCTAAAAATTAAGTCATAGTGCAACTGCTTTGAGGTTTTCCTCCTGTTACACCTTTCAAACCTTTTACTGTCAATTTTCGTTTCATCGCTGAATGACCTCATAAGCCCCAGTGCTTGGCCTTTGGCCTAAATTCTATATTCAGTTCAATTCAGCAATCTGTTTTATAGTTAATGATTCCAGGATGAAGAAAGAGTGCTCGGGTGGATGGATCATTTACCAGGGAACAGCTTGTTCCTTGCCTAAGCATCTAAGCTTTTGCCATCGTTTTGCTTACAGCCTGGTTGGCGTTCTTATTTTCGAAAATTTAATATTTCACAGATTTTGGCTTTCACACAGTTCATTGTCAGTTATTCCCAGGTAAAATGCTTCTTTCATTCTAATATTTTGACATTCCTGCTTTTGCAGAAGCCTTGTTCTTATTTGTTCATATATTTCATATTTCATCATAGCTTGAAGATGAAAATTATACAGAAAATCTTAGTCCCTTCACGTCTGAGAACACGTAAGAATATATATCTTATATCAGAGTGAAAAGGGACAACGGAATAATTTTTGTCAGTAACGACAGAAACCAGAATCTGAAAACATTTTTATGTCGTAGTTTTTGGAGTTGAGAAAATTTTTTTTAAATATGAATACCTTTTGGCCAGCTTTCTACGACCAGAATTGTTAATATCGGTTACATGAAGTGCAATTAAAATTACAAAAGAAAATAGTTATATTGTCCATCAAAGGACTGATTTTTCTGCATTCAATCTGAAAAGAAAAAAAAAATGCCAGTTATTGTGCGAAACCTCTCTGGGTTCGTCTGATTTGAAAAGTGACATTCCATGCGATTTCTGCAAACGCTCCTTCAAGCACTGTTCTCATTAGGTGGTTTGTTTTATACTTTTTTTCTGAGATATATAAAGCACGTCACTCTTCATTCACATATGAGTAATATTTCCTTGTTCGAGACACGTTTAAGCGACATATTTGAGCCAGCATGCATTATTAATTTATACAAACGCGCGTCCTGTAATCGCTGCCGCTCTGGAAACTGCAGACTTATAAATAGCATTCCAATGAAAAACATTACAGTTGTTATGCTTAATCCTCGCGCCGTAATTCTCCTAAACTCTTGGCAGATTTCAATGTATATTTCACAACGATCCTGAAATAATCGCTTCATTGGCAGTCATAAAGCATTACAGCATGGCTTTGATCACATGATCCCCGGTCCGTCAAAAGAATGCAAATCAAGCAGAGTGATTATGACGTGTTATAAATTTCACTGCTGGCAAGGGGATTTCTGCCCACATCATTAGTATGCTTATTTATTATTTTGGTCGAAAATTAGGCTTAATGGATTTGAATGTTTTTTTTTTTTTATGGTGCCCCTCATTTTTGCATTGACTGTATGGTTGGCATAAAATAGCAAAAGAAAATACTGTACATCTGGGTCAGAGTTGCATAAGATGGTTAAAAGGATCATCAAAGGAATGACGGGAGATTCGAGCTGTAGGTATCGTCTTTGTACTTATATTAATTTTACGTGGAAATTGATGAGGCTGTTCATACCAAGGTCTAGAGAGTATCTAGACCTTGGTTTATACGGTCCGGATACGTACCCCTGATGAGCGTTACGTATTAAGCACGCTGTGTTTACTGGTCGTTTTCTCTGGTGCTGGGAGTGAAATAGTGTTAAATAAGTAAAAAATGCGCCAAAGTTCCTTCAGCGCAATCGAGTTTTCTGTACACCGTATAATCAAGGCCACCGAAAATAGGTCTATCTTCGGTGGTCTCGGTATAATGCTGTATGGGCCACGGCCCACGAAACTTTTAAAACTACGGCCCCGTGGTGGCCTGGCCTATATCGTTGCTAGATGCGCGATTAAGGCTAACTTTAACCTTAAATAAAGTAAAGACTCCTAAGGCTAGAGGGCTGCATATTGGTATGTTTGATGATTGGAGGGTGGATGATCAACATACCAATTTGCAGCCCTCTAGCCTCAGTAGTTTTTAAGATCTGAGGGCGGACAGAATAAAGTGCAGACAGACAGACAAAGCCGGCACAGTAGTTTTCAGAAAACTAAAATAGATAACTATACCTTGGCAAAATTAGTCAACTGCTTCGAGGAAATACTTTTATAATGTATATATATGATGAGTACTATTCCCAGTAAAACGGACTTTATTATTATTATTATAGTAAAATCTTGCGCCCACGCGCTTTCACCTGTATTTCCACTTTTATTTTTGTAATAAATGACGAAGAAGGAACAAGGGATTATAATTCTAATATTATAGTTAGTTAAAAGATCCACAGTTATATAAAGTGTATACATAAGTATGGAACTGTACAAAACAAAGCTTTCGTACGCTTTCTGGCAGCCTTATTAAGCAAAAGCATAAAAATAAAGATATGGGAATTCCTCCCACATTACTTGTAAAGTACACACAGCGTAATAAATGCTTGACACAAGTAAGATATATGTTAAATGAAAAGAATAATCTACAGTTTGGGAAATCTAAAGTTGTTCCTACATCCAAACAGCAATGTTCACAGTCTTAATCGACAGGTCTCGAACCACAGAGACTTCACCGAAGACTTTTAATAATGTTCAGTGTTGGTCTTCGAATGATCATTTGTGTGATAACTAATTCCTTCACACCCTGGGACTCTGCCCAAAAGAAATGCACCTACTAATTAACCAGAACCTGGACATTTCCGGCGAATGCACACACAAAGTCTTGTTGCCAGGCAGGGAAGTTCCCACGTCTTGAGAATACCTGACGTATACAGTTTTACTAATTAGGAAATGCGCCAGACAACAGCTAATCATCCTCTTAAGGTTCTTCAGAATGCCTGAGCCACACTTATTAACCAAACATCTACTGTGTATTGTAATTCATAAAATACTTGTGACCTATAAGCTTTTCATATACACACACAAACACACACACATTATATATATATATATATATATATATATATATATATATATATATATATATATATATATATATATATATATATATATATATATATATATAAATATATATATATATATATATATATATATATATATATATATATATATATACTGTATATATACTGTATATGTATATGTATGTATGTATGTATGTGTGTGTCAAAACTGAGAAGTTAAGAGGGCATTGTTATTATTACAATTATTTATGCATCTGATAAACAAGTGACCAATAGATACTATATATATATATATATATATATATATATATATATATATATATATATACATATATATATATATATATATATATATATATATATATATATATATATATATATATATATATATATATATATATATATATATATATATATATATATATATATATGAATCACATTTACTCGACCATTCTTGTATTCAGTTCAATTTTAAAATATGAAACTGCATTTTGACCTAATTGCATATTATCTCAATTCAGTCAATAAAAATTATTCATGAAATTATGACAGTTCATAACCCACATTAAATAATATTCATCTATTCACGAACTTTTTAGGTTATGACAATTGCCTCTGAATATAGATGTAATAATATGTATCATTTATATTAATTTAAAATCCATTAGCAGTTCGCTTACATTAAAAAGGAATTAACGGTCGTCACTCGGCACAGCATTAGGATCGAAATAGTTGTAACTTATCCAAATCCAAAAATTTATTGCTGTAAATGGTGTAAGAAAAAGAGTATTTCATAACTGGATATTAAAGAAATGTATTTTTTATCGAAAAATTGGACAGTGAAGTAAATGATGCTAACAAGACTGTTATTATAGATGATTTATGGCTGTTACTCCAAGTTAAAGTTGCAGAAATCATTTGACAGCATGAAAAAGAAAGACATTAATGACTGCAGAATTACATAACTATATGTCATAAGAATAAGGCCAAACTGTTGGGAATTTTACTAAATGTTATTCATAAACAAATGCTGTTGAAAAGAAAAATATGAACCAACAATTCACGAAAATAATTTCGTAAGGAAAAACTCCAAATTCCTCAGATATATGTTAGTGGGCTTTAAATGTCAGTCGAATACCTTTTTCTTTTATTTATAATATAACTTACACCACGAAGTAAAAATGCTTAAACAGATTCCTTTCAGCTTACTTTATGAGGACGGAAACCATTACGAATGGTATAAATGCCAGCTATTTGACCTGCCTTGTATGGAAGGACTAAAGGAGACCACATCACTAAAACGTTCCGGAAGGTTTATTCATAAAGTAAAATTAAGTACACGATGCTTACTCAACATGGCTTTCCCTTTAAAGAAGGAGCTCAGAAGGCAAGAGGCTTTTATTTTTACACGCTTTATTCAAGGACTAGATTTAGAGGCCACACATATCTACGCTTCCTGGGTGTCAGTGTCTACCGCCAGCTTTTTCTTTCTCGTAGCAACGCTTGAAAAGTCACGCCCTTTTTCCAAAGTTCACCAACTTACATTCATTTTTTTTCAGCTGTTGAAAATAAATAGCCCTCACGAATCTTGATTTTTGTAGAAAAAAAAGGTTATTCGATCATATTTTATTCACTGGAGGATGCAACTTAAAAGTTCTATATATGCCTGTTTTTACTCTCATTTCACTTTCACTTACATTAATGTTAACCACCAAACTACCAACCCCACACATTGTAAATAATGAATGTTAACTACCAAACTACTAACCCCACACATTATAAATAATGACCTTTTTTTTCTCTTCCACAGGTGCTAGAGTTCATTGTGGCCTACTCCAGAAGTAAGAAGCAATGCTGGCATAAGGCTAGCTCAGTCAGCATCAACAGCATTTTCGTAAATGGCAAGCCTAATGTATCTACATTCAATCTCCTGTGTTTCATCTCACATCAACGGTTTATTACACATGAAGTTCTTCTTAAGACAGTATTCGTTTATGCTTGATTGAAATTTTCCATTTTATTCTCACTATCGCTATGGTTCTGAAGAGGACTGCAGTGCGGATTTCTCAAAAACGGATTGATGGCATTCGCTTGGCGTTATCATTTACTTTCTGGCAAGACGGCACAGTGTCTCACTGCACAGCAAAAGGGGTCTTCTATTTAATTCATAGTCAAACTTTGGGATGATGTACCGAGAAGTGATATTGGTTCTGCAACTTTTGAGGTAATAGGCTGTAACAATGGTTCAGTGTACCAAAAGTTCATTACAGTTATTTTTTTCCAAAAGTTATCTTTAGTTTTACATTATATAATATATATATATATATATATATATATATATATATAGATAGATATGTATGTATATATATATATATATATATATATATATATATATAGATATTGTATATATATATATATATATATATATATATATATATATATATATATTATATATACATATATTATATATATATATATATATATATATATATATATATTATATATACATATATTATATATATATATATATATATATATATATATATATATATATATATATGTATGTATATATATATATATATATATATATATATATATATATATATAGATATGTATGTATATATATATATATATATATATATATATATCATATACATATATTATATATATATATATATATATATATATATATATATATATATATAGATATGTATGTATATATATATATATATATATATATATATAGATATGTATGTATATATATATATATATATATATATATATATATAGTTATGTATGTATATATATATATATATATATATATATATATATATATATATATATATTTATATACATATTATATATATATATATATATTTATATACATATATATATATATATATATATATATATATATATATATATATATATATATATATATATATATATATATATATATATATATAAAATACACACACATGTATATATGTATAATTATACATATTCTTCTCATAGCAATTGGAGACAGAATAATAGGATAATTTATTTTTGAGTCTTCCATATTCGCTTAAGTTTTGATGGTTTGGAATCCTTATTCAGATAGACTGTACAAGACTGGAGTACTGTTGAAAATAAAGCAAACTGAAGTGGATTGCAATAAAAAAAAAAAGATCAATAGAAGACGAATAAGAGAAGTATGAAGAGTAGGTAGACTAGAGAAGGTTATTGAGAATGAGAATAACTAGGAAGGGCAGAGCAGGTGAGCGGACAGAACCGAGAGAACTCCACTAGAAATGGAGATGATGGCATATGTTTCATTGTAAACATTAGCTCGCCTTCCCATCTCTTGCGGTATTCCTGGGAGCTATGGCCTCTCTCCTGTGACAGTTTCACTCCTCTCTTTTGAAGACTTTCTCCTGTCGACCTGTTCTTTGATCCAACGACCTCTGGTACCTCTAAAATTTCTGAGATTTTCTTTCATGTCAAGATTTAACTGAACTTCACTTTTACCGATGTTCTGGGCATCCAGGCAGCTTCTAGATTGCTTGGAATGTTCCAACAGCTAAATTTGGCTGGAAAACAAATAGCTGTATTTTTTACTCATCTTTGTTAGTTAAGAAAACCCATTTATTCGTATTCAGAGTATTGCCCTCAAAGACTTTTACGACTAAATATCAGGTACTTCATTTGATCCTTGTTCAGGTGGTTTTCCTCTGCATTGCAAATAGTTTGTCTTCATATTTCCAAGTTTTATTTTAGTCAAGGCTCCTTTCAACTGAGGCAGAAAAGTCCCATCCTCTCAGTCAACCTTGTAACACCCATCAGTCCACCTCTCTCCACATGCATTCTGAGAAAATCAGCAATTTTCAGTCACGCGGTTCAGTACCTGTTTCTTTCTTTCTGTGGCTAAGATTAGGAATTTTCTTCATGCTTTTGTTATCACTGAATTGAAGAGTTATGTCGACAGATTCCTTTCCTTTTTTTTCCTTCCTACGGGGGATAACGGAGGGCATTAGGTTTCCATGTTGAGAAACAACGAAAAAGCCTAAACTATCTCACGAGGCATTGAAAGCGACGTTCTGCTTTTCAGAAAATCATTTAGAATTTACGTGACTATTATCACAAGTTCGGATTTCATAACATAGGATCTCGCCTCTTCAAGTATTTCCAGACTAATTGTCATTCCTTGCCAAGAGCGCTTCCGTGTTCTACGCTAGGTACCGAGACACATATTTTGCATTATCGTTTATTGAATTCCATTGCACACATAACCTGTTAAACAACCCCCCGCCACCACCCCCCGACTCTGCTCTTACCCTATTTCTCTCTCTTCCAGGTCACGCAAAGCTTTTCCAGGAAAGAAGGCTTAGTTGCAGTAAGGGTGAACTTGCCATTCACGAATGGTGGGTCCATGCCTTTAGGTTGCAAAAACAGTGAGTTACCCGTTGCAAGACTGGAAGATATAAAACGCCTGGAATTATTTTAGTGCAAATCAGAATCATCTCTCCTCACTGCTATTTTTCCTTTAACGCAAATGGTTATTTTTTTTTATCTCTGAATGTTTGCTTTGCAAGGTTGTTTTAAAATCTACGAGGCCTAAGAGGATTTTTTTTTCTTTGGAACAACGTCAGTGATCAGAAATAGGTTTTGACAGGATTTTTCGTGATAACACGACAGGACAGCTAATGATCCAGAGACAGCATTTGAGAATCTACTTTCCTATTATCTCTAACCTTTTTTTTTTTTTTTTTTTTTACACCTTTTTTCCTGGGAACATTTAGTGAAAGTTATCTTTGTAAGTTCACGTCCAACAGACTTTGAAATCTTGACGATAGTATAATTTACTGCAATATTAACTTGCCATCAAATCCACAGCAAAATAATTAATTAAAGAAATAAAAGGTTGTCTCCTTAAACAAGATAAATGAAAAAAAAATACGGATGTACTCGTCTGCAGAGGCAATTAAAATGATGAGTTGAGAATGTTATATATCGCAACCTTTCGTGTGTTTATTATTATCAGTATGGATCCGAAGGCAATTGGAAATGTAATGTAATGGTCAGCGCTATGAATGCTTATAATTACTGCTTGTTTCAATCATTTTACAACAGCTAATTTGAATGAGTGTAGGAATCAAACCCGCTGGAAATCAATAATGATGGCATATAAAAAATTCTGGCATTTTTACTACATGAATAATATAGGTATACGTAGGGGATAGTAGTTTTGAATTATTGAGATTAAAAACAGTTTTATGTGAAGAGAAAAGTAACCTTTTAAAACCAATAAAAGGTTCAGCTGCTTGCTACCGTGAGTTTGCCGACGCGTCGCCACGTTGGAATAGTAAATTTCCCTGTAAGTCATCACGAAGCAGGTTTGCTACATACAGGTTGGTGAAAATCTAAACCTCCTTTTTTGCGTGGAATTATTCCTGTATCCTCAAACACTGAGCACAGTGTTACTTTGTTATAGTTTTCATTTAAAGGTCTGGAAGTCAGGGAAAGCATTATTGCCCTTCATGGAAATCCATTGTTAAGAATATAAACCTGCATGAAACGATCAATGTTGTCATATCCCCAGTCAGCGGTTATAAAGCTTCAAAGCGGTAATCAAAACGGTTAATTGGATTTTGGGGTTTATGTATTGCATTTGATCTTATTGATAGCTTTATTTTTTTTTACTGAAATCAGTAAAAGTTGCTCACAAGAAAACCACTTTGCACAAAATGCAATACTTTTTATGTTATTTGCTCCACCAAAACCTTAAGCATAGCGCTTGATGGCGTCAATAATTATTCAGGATGAACCAATAAGTGAGGCAGTCGGGTGAACACGGGATTGACTTTAAGTAAAATCAAGTGAATTGATAGACCAATTTCGTACCATGCACACACATAATGTCCAAATGATCGCTGCGTTAATTATAGTTTGCAGTGGCGACATATAGCTGCAGACGAATTTTTCGAGATTTCTTTCGGGCTTTGCACTAAATAGCCATTAGATCCGCGACATCGTTTAAATCGATAATACTACAGATATATTTTGAGAGCAGGTTTTCCTCACTCCAGCTAATGCATTTCATATACTGAAAAACGAAGACCTCGGAATATAGGGCAAGATTCACCGTATCAGGTATACGCGTATTCACCGTATCAGGTATACGCGTATTCACCGTATCAGGTATACGCGTATTCACCGTATCAGGTATACGCGTATTCACCGTATCAGGTATACGCGTATATGCATTCTGTATCCGATACAAGAGCGGTATAACAATGCTCTTTCATCCTGTCATGTTTTTCACTACAATTTTCCCCCCCTGAATATTTTTAACACCAATGTCAGTGAGTTTTAGCCAGTCAGTCAGTCGTTGCGGGAAATGTCTTTATCAAGAGGCTGACAGAATTTCACCCGATTTCCCATCTGTCGCCTCCAGTCCAGAACAGAAATTGAGGCAAAAAATGTGTAAATTCTCATGCATTTTTATGTGGGGAATCGCCCTCAGTTCCCTGGTAGGCTAATTAAAAATATAAATTGGTTGACTAAGGTCAATAATAATGCAATAGCTTGACATGATTGCCAAACGATTATCTTCTGACTTAGAGTTGCTAAGTATATACATGAAATTTCCTCGTCAGGATCCCTATTTTGACCAAAATTATCTATTTTACAAATACAGAGTCTGGGGCAAAATGAAATAATTTTAATTTCATATATTTTTTGTATGTCATGTTAATAAAATACTGATTAAATAGTTTCTAATTTCATATATTTTTGTATTTCAAGTTAATAAAATACTGATTACACAGATAGCAATGCATTTTATTGGAAATATGAAACTTATATATATGATTTCTATATTCGGAATTTTAGATGATATTAGAGATGAGAATATTAGCAACTAGAAGGAACATATATTTTAGAATCTTTTCATTCAAACTATACACTACTAAATTATAAAACGTATTAATCACAGACTTTTTATTAAGACTGCGTTTTATTTATAGCGTTAATTAAGTTATTCCAAAAAAATTTACATTTCACCATTAAAAGTTATTTATCGCATAGACAAGGGACGAGTAAAGCCTCGCTCTACTTGAATAATTTCTTACACGTTCTGAATGATTGTAAAGTCTGTATTTTTAAGATACGATGGTTGATTGTTACCAAATGGACGGGAAATTCTGAGAGTATATCTGTCTACCAATATATATATATATATATATATATATATATATATATATATATATATATATATATATATATATATAATTATATAAATATGTATGTGTGTATATATATATAGTATATATATGAGTATATATATATGTGTATTTATAAATTGTTTGTATGTTAGTCTGCTATAGAAATCCAAACCGCTTGACAGACCCAGACAAAATTTGGCAAGCGGACCCTATGTGACCCCAGGAAGGTTATAACTCAAAATCAAACCCCTACCCCATGGCAGACATACAAACACAGAAGAAACTAATGAAATTTTCGTTTTGACCAGTGCTGTCCACCCTTTCTTCAGAACTTTATGGAAGTCACCAGTATCTTGGGCGGAAAACCACCACCTTTTCTGTTCATGACGTCATTAAACTCCTCCCACTGCAAACCCTATAATCAGTTCAGTATACCCAAAAATTTAAAAGACGTGTTTGACTGTATTAGAGTTACTTTCATTCAGTCATAAAGCAGTGTAATTCAAAATATAACTCCCACCACCACACCAGTCAGCCCTTACAATCCTCACCACAGAAAAAAATGCTTCTGTGACAGACCTATCCCCTCATTAAAAAATTACTCTTCACAAAATTATCACATTTTTTCAGTGTTAATCATAAGCCAAACGTATCTGAATCATACCAGCCAATAAAATACAAATTCCTAATTACCCTGTGGTATTACCATCATCATTTCTAAGATAATTGTTAATATAATTGTTTATCACCTTGATAAAATCAACACTGAATCAACCTATATCAGTAATTTCTATAAGACATGACGAAACAAATCCATTACCATCAACGCCTGCATATTAGCAGACCAAATGCTTCTGTGACAGACCAGTAATTTTTTCATTCAACTTAAATATGTATTAAAAGCAAAATGTCAGGACGAAGACAATCACGCAAGAATTACATTAAGATTCTTAATGAAAAAATTGAAGTAGCTATGAACTTCAAGATGAAGCGTTTATTACCATAGGCTAAAGACTGTTCTTAAACTTTCTGAGATTACTGTTGACAAAGCTGAATATCTAGATAGAAATGAAATAATAATGTTAAAAAAAAGTGGATGGCTTTACTTATTTCACAACTCTCATTCTAATCTGGCGACTACCTTGGTCTTAAGCAGAAAAACCTCAGGACTTCTGATTCTGAGGTTTTCGATACAGGAACTGTAATTGCTTATACTATGGATCTCTTGATCTCTTATCAAGTCCTGAAGTGCTGAACACTGCACAGCTTATGATGTTTGATCTTACCCACTGCGAGCTGTATTTTTGTTGATTAATTTCATGAACTCTAGACTATCAGCCTAAGCACTGGGGCACCTTCGGCCATTCCTCGCTTAAGAAAGAGGAAGTTGGAGGGCCTACACACCAAGATAAAAAGATCCAGAAAATAAAGATGAATTACAAGGCTATAAGGGTGATATTGGAAGAAAACCACACAGATGCACTAATAAGTGACAGGGAGGCTGGCCAGTCAATTTTTGTTGAACCAACCAAATGAGAATGACATTAATACCTTATAAAAAATCCTTTAGAGAATTTAAACTTTCATAAAAGTGCAAAATGTGTGAAAGTGTGTCACTCTTTCATAAGTAAATTTTTAAAATTTTAAGCCATTTGTTATACTAAAATCCTGTCAAGCATATGGTTGTAGGTATCATTGAACAGCATAATGTTCTGTTTCACTTTAAGAAACAATAACTGGAAAATAAAGGCAATACAAATTAATTTTTACGTGAATTAAAAAAAACTTGGCAATAACATTCTTGCTTGCCCTTTTGAATGTGCATATTAGGCTCATTTCATAGAAAAATAGTAAGAATTTGATAACGTGTTTAAAAATGCATTTATTAGCACCAGAAAACTATTTTCAAAAGTTTAAGGATAACATTCAAATTTTTAACGTAGTATACAAATTTTGGCAGCTATATTAAATGTACATATTTTCTGATTACTGTTATTATCTTGAAATCATATGAAATGAAGTTTCCTGCTCCATATACTTGTAATGACAATCATCATCATAGCTGGAATGTTTCAAATCAACAAATCAGGGTGATTTTCACATTCTGGCCCCCATCTTGGCTGCCACCTTGAAAATTCTGAATTTCATAAAGGTGAGATGAATTGGCTCGTATAGACCCACAATCCGAAAAGCATTTCCCCTTCTTTTTCTTGCCTACCTCGAGTTTGGGCCACAGGTATGTGATGGATGTTCCACTGATTGTCATAAGTTATTGTATGTGCGTATGTTTTGTTCCACCGACTGTCGTGAGTTATTGTGTTTACATACATTTTGTTCCACTGATTGCCCTAAGTTATTGTATACATCCTATTGGGTTTCTATCTACTTCCGCATTCCGCGTTCTTTTCCTCGCATTAGAATTCAATTATGCGAACGCATATTATTCATTTTGCAAATGGTGCTTGATGCAGTCCCCTTTTTCAAGCACCGAATATAACCGGTCCGAATTAATCCTACCAATGCGCACCATTACAAAAATGTTATGATTAGTTATTCGATTAACGAGTACTGGTACAAGCGACTGGCAAATATTATGGTGGCATTTCTCCATTAAAATTGCCACTGCATGCGAATAACGTCAAAATGAATAAATAGCAATACGCGTGATAGAGTAAACAAGCGTTTGTTACTACTATTTTTTTTTTTCGAAATATTGTTAATGCATGAGAAAAAGATTTGACATTTTATCGAAAAATAAAAAATGCTAATGATTAAGGAAGCAGATGACTAGGAGAGAAGAATGCTACCAATTAAGATTATGGGAGTTTCAGGAAATTTTTTCCCAACACTTGTTAAGCAATATAATTTTTTTTTTTATAACTGAATTCACATATTTTATGCCAAATACACTTTTGATAGGAGTGCTTTCCAACTCTTACCAAATTGGGTGTGGTTTCATAGCACTGTGCCCCTCCGTATTTTGTATGTTGAACTGAATGAGATTAGGAGGGAAATGAACTCAGAAATAAGCGAAATCTGATGATAACAATAAAACCTCACTGAACCCCCCAATCGAATTTGTGATGGTAGTCCCCTTCAAATTTTCTTTAAGGAAATATCTCAATGTCTAGTGACAGCATTGCATTCCAGATGTATTACCGACGTGCAAAAACAGTTAACTGGAACAAATGATGAGGAATGAAGTTACTAAAATGCCTGAAGAACCAGACATCTGCGGTATTCCGAGGGATGAGGAATAATTCTGCATTTCATCTCAAACTATCCTAACTGACTTCGGATATGAAGAAGACTGTGAAATGGAATGTATTTCCGATCTCCTAAATCTCCATCAAAATGTCTTGGGTGATGTTCATATTCCATGCTTTGACCTTTTGACAAAATGTTTTCGTTTATATGCGCTTATTTTACCTAAATATGAACATTATCATTCAAAGCAGCTATCTTTCTTTTCCCTGTCTCTAACACATACCCCTCAATGATAAAGCAATAAAAAAATGGGAACTGCCAAGGCTTCGTTATTCATAACGTCCTTCCGAAAATTTTAAAAAATCGTGATTCCAAAAAAGGGCAAAAAATCCACTTCCTTCATTAAAACGGGAATAAACATTTTTCGGAATGACTTTTAATTAACTGCCATCATTTTGCAATACCACCCTTAAAGCGGTGTTTTATTAGTCGTGAGTTTTTTTTCTTTAATGAGTTCGTTATTATGAGGCATTGTTCCATTACAGTTGCTGTAATGCGTTGTCTTTTCATGACTTTTCGTAGCAAAGGTGGCAATAATATTTCTAAAAGGTAGTAGATATTGATAAGCAACTTAAACTTTTTTGATATTTAGGTAAGATAGAACTAATGTTGCCTCGAAAACGCTTATTGTATAAAAGATTTCGAACACATTGTTATATACTGCACTCAAACATTACTGGTGAGGTATATTTTTCAGTCTACATTTGCGAACCGAAAAGTTAAACATTACAGATAAACTCCAAGATAACTCCATTCTTTGAATGCATTTGACAGTGGCAAACCGGGTTTTCGATTTGTACTTGTCACAAATATGTAAAGCATGGTCCAAATCAGCTTATATCTATCGTGACACCTTCCAAACTAACTTCATTCTTTGAATGTATTTGTCAGTGGCAAACCAGGTTTTCGATTTGTACTTGTCACGAATATGTAAAGCATGGTCTAAATCAACTTATATCCATCGTGACATCTGTGCGGGTACAATCATTTTCACCCATTTCCAACACGATATGACTTCTTTTTTGAACCACGGCTTGGGTAAAAGCGCTTATATAACTAACTTTTGGCATAACCTATTACCAAAGTAAATATTATATTTCTGGGTTTATTTGCTTAATGTCTGAACATACGTACACGTACAAACGCACACACACATGCATATTATATATATATATATATATATATATATTTTATATATATATATATATATATATATATATATATATATATATATATATATATATATATACATATATATATATATATATATATATATATATATATATATATATATATATATATATATATATATATATATATATATATATATATATATATATATATATATATATATATATATATATATATATATTAATACAATATACATATGTATATTTTTTGGTACATACATACCACTCCCAAATATTAATCCATAGATATCTTTCAAAGTCTAAACCAATATAAAATGGGAATCACTTACTTATGGATATATATATATATATATATATATATATATATATATATATATATATATATATATATATATATATATATATATATATATATATATATATATATATATATATACATACGCGCTCGCTCGCGCGCCCGTTTGTAACAACAATCATACGTGCCATTTCTGTTAGCATAATCTTCACTTGCATAATCACTGACCCATTTCCGTGAGGAAGTTCGGGGTTAATAACGGATTCGTGACCGCCGCCACGGTTTATTGTGTCTTCCCTGCCACTATAAATTGCTTACTCTAATCCCGAGAGAACCACCATTGCAATTATACAGAGCTTGATTGACGCCTGACTTAATTGAAGCTGTTGAGGAAGAACTTACGAACGTTTAATGTATTTCTGATTAATGTAAGTTGATAGTTCGCCGTCCCCCAACATTCAACATTTCTCTCTCTCTCTCTCTCTCTCTCTCTCTCTCTCTCTCTCTCTCTCTCTCTCTCTCTCTCTCTCTCTCTCTCTTTCTTCTCCTGAGTCTTTAGGGGTATTGATTTCTCTCGTCGTTTGTCTTATCAAAAAGGAAAAACTCTGCAACGGAGAACTGATCCTTTATTTTTAGCCGCAAGCTATTATTGCTGTATAAAGATTGCCCTTAATGATCGTAACGATCAATAAACTGGAGCTTCGGACGGCATTCATTAGGTAATAACAGTATCAGGGGTGTCATAAGTCACCTTATGTTTCCCCATTGCGGTATCTCCTCCGAAAACATAGATGGTAGAGATTACTTTTGATGGAGGGACGTCAATTATCTGTTCCCTTCTTCCATTTTCTTATGACGTTCCATAGCCCTTTCTCTATCAAAGAAACTCACATTGCTCACGACTTTCGATGTTCGTTGTTTTAATCTGTGAAAGATTTTTTTTTATTCAGTCGTCCATCGATACTTCCCTGATTTCTTCATCTTTTACCAGTATCCCTTGATTTTTCGACATATGCCTCTCTCTTTCAAAAGATTTCCAGTGGATGTTTTCTCTTCTCTGACAATCCACTTTAGTTCTCGGTTTCTAAGATTTTTACTCCAGTGATGTATTGCTGGATATGTTTACAGTATGTTGTAGAAAACCCTTGGAACAGTGTCTGTCGTTTGTTCTGTGATTTTAATTGAGTATAAAATGTTTCATAACTATGGCAGTTTTAGTAGTTTGTTTGCTCAGGTATAAAAAAGTGATTGATCAAAATAAAACCAAGGCATTGGCGTCTATCCATACTGAAATTTCGTTTCTGCATCTCTCTCTCTCTCTCTCTCTCTCTCTCTCTCTCTCTCTCTCTCTCTCTCTCTCTCTCTCTCTCTCTCTGACAGATGTTGGGCTAGTTTAAGGAAAGGTAGGTATCATCTGATTATAATATTATGGAATTCGAGCTAAAGTATTAAATTACATTGTTTTGCTGAATTTGAATAACAAAAAAACGTATATTTACTTGCACCACATATTTAATTTTTGCATTAAAACCGTCAACAAATTAAAATGAAAATAAGTGAAAAAAACTGAATTTCAATGCTTCTCATCCGTGAGGGATTAAAAAATTAATTGTTAAAACACAAAAGTGACAAACAAGAGACCACCGGATTTATAAACATAGGCTTAAAGATAAGCCAGTGTAAGTATCATAGTATCAGTATAGTGACTGCACCCATTTTTGGGAGACTTTCAAAATGTTACTTACACAAATATAGAGGGGGAAAAATGAAGAATCGCAAATAGCGGCACCTTCAAGAGAAAAGTTTAAAAAAAATGTCCTGAAAGAGCCTTGTGCTTCAAATGACTCTCTTGCACAACTCTAGCAATGCAATATTAGGCAGTTCCTCGAGGCCCTCTCATTTCCATAAAGCAAAGAACATAAAGGAAAATTAACAAGAATCAGGAACCACTGATTTACCTTTCTGCCAGACTGTCATATTTCAATATTCTTATTATGTCAATACGTTTAAATTATGAGTACAACTTGTCAGTGCACCTAAAAGGGCTGTGCAATCAGTCATTTTGTTACTATGAATCGTTTATAAAGTTCTTTTTGCAAACATTTCCACGAAATCAGATAGGATCGTTGCCGAAGAAAAATTGATCGTTGCAAGATCCCTTCATTCTTCAGCACCCAGGAAGCTATACAGTTGATGACATTAGTTTGATTAAACAATCTTTCTTCCATCTTAAGTTCTTTCTAAAATGGAAAATGAAATAAAAGGGGGAACCCAGAGAGCTGTTCATCATTTCAACAATGTTAATAGTGGAACTGCGAGGTGAACCTCTGTTACGCCTTTTTAACTTCTTATTCTCAATTTCCCTTTCAGCGCTGAATGACCGCAGAGGTCCCAGCGTTTGGCCCTCGGCTTAAATTGTATTATTCTAAATCTAGACCTGTATGAAGATGCGATGAAGAGTATTGTTGGAAATCAAAGAAGAATTTCAATTAATAACAACAGTAAATAACAATAAGTCAAAAGGAATAAACTTCAGCATGGTGGTGGCTCAGTTTATTAAATTTAACCAGAATTTATTTTCAGTAAGGGGATGAATTTGTTGACTAAACTTCCTCTCATTACGGGGAAACTTTCTTTAGGAGTAAATGAGCATTGCCATATTAAGCAGAAATTAAAGAATACATTAAGAAATTTTTAGTTTTATTGTGATTATTCGCGTTATTTTTTTCTGAGGTGTCCGGAATTTTCTCTGTCATTATTATCTATTTTCAGTGAATACTACAAAACCCTCCTGCGTATGTTGAATCAACTCAATCTAAATAAACATAACTTAGAGTCATAAGACAATAACAGCCAATAAGCATCCGTAAGGAAATTATTTTCACTTCTCTATTAGGATGTCGTATTTTTTCCTCTCCGACATCAAGATGAAAAATAAACAGCTGTAGTTTTCATCTTCATAAAACTCACACCGCTAATGCATCTGGGGTCTAGGGATTAAGAGGCCTTGGAACTATTGTCTTTTCTCTTAACAAAACTATAAAGAGGTCGCTTCTCTTTTGATAGCAACTTTTGAAAAAAAAAAAATTCCTTTAAAGCTACCCAGCCAGTGAAGACTGCGATGTATGATTACTACTCCACAGAAAAACCAAAACATCTAAAAAGATACGCCAAGCGGGGAATCATCGTGGCGAATGTTTTTAATTTTCAAGAGAGCGAAATAACAGAACGTTTTTAGTTTTCAAGAGAGTGAAATAACAAAACTTTTTTAATTTTTAAGAGAGCGAAATAACAAAACGTTTTAAATTTTCAAGAGAGCGAAATAACGAAACGTTTTTAATTTTCAAGAGAGCGAAATAACAAAACGTTTTTAATTTTCAAGAGAGCGAAATAACAAAACGTTTTAAATTTTCAAGAGAGCGAAATAACAAAATGTTTTTAATTTTCAAGAGATCGGAATAACAAAACGTTTTAAATTTTCAAGAGAGCGAAATAACAAAACGTTTTAAATTTTCAAAGGGAGCGAAATAAAACGTTTTTAATTTTCAAGAGAGCGAAATGAAACGTTTTTAATTTTCAAGAAAAATAACAAAATGTTTTTAATTTCAAAGAGAGCGAAATAACAGAACGTTTTTAATTTTCAAGAGAGCGAAATAAAACGTTTTAAATTTTCAAGAGAGCGAAATAACAAAACGTTTTAAATTTTCAAAGGGAGCGAAATAAAACGTTTTTAATTTTCAAGAGAGCGAAATGAAACGTTTTTAATTTTCAAGAGAGCGAAATAACAAAATGTTTTCAATTTCCAAGAGAGCGAAATAACAGAACGTTTTTAATTTTCAAGAGAGCGAAATAAAACGTTTTTAATTTTCAAGAGAGCGAAATAACAAAATGTTTTCAATATCCAAGAGAGCGAAATAACAAAACGTTTTTAATTTTCAAGAGAGCGAAATAACAAAATGTTTTCAATTTCCAAGAGAGCGAAATAACAAAACGTTTTTAATTTTCAAGTTTTTTAAATTTCGAGAGCGCAGAAAGAAAATAACAAAATGTTTTCAATTTCAAGAGAGCGAAATAAAAACGTTTTAATTTTCAAGAGAGCGAAATTTTTTAATTTTCAAGAGAGCGAAATAACAAAATGTTTTTAAATATCCAAGAGAGCGAAATAACAAAACGTTTTTAATTTTCAAGAGAGCGAAAGAACAAAATGTTTTCAATTTCCAAGAGAGCGAAATAACAAAACGTTTTTAATTTTCAAGAGAGCGAATAACAAAATGTTTTTAAATTTCGAGAGAGCGAAATAACAGAATGTTTTTAATGTTCAAGAGAGCGAAATAACAAAAAGATTCTGAGCACGGCCTGCATTTTTATTCAAGTAAATTACAGACGCTTCCATCAACATCCTAAAACAGAATTTAAGATTATAAATTGAAATGAAGGTTATTGTCAGGTCTAGTAAAATGAGTCGTCCCTTTTTAGATTCCCCCCCTCAAATCTTAAAAACTACTGAGGCTAGTGGGCTTCAAATTAGTATGTTGATCATCCACCCTCCAATCATCAAGCATACCAAATTGTAGCCCCCTAGCCTCAGTGGTTTTTATTTTATTCAAGGTTAAATTTAGCCATGATCATCCGCACTTCCAAAAATCTAGATATATTTTTAAATAAAAGTAGGGAGAAATAACAAATCCGGGTAACATACAGATAAGACATGTTCAGAGTGAAAACACCAGTTGCAGATGAATATGCTTATACATAAACAGTTCAGTTCTTAAAAATAGCAATGAAAATAAATTTCCGGTAATGTTTCATAGCGCTGTAATCTTTGTGCATACACATCAATAAGGTTCCTAGAAAGACTGTCCCACAGTTTTGCAGTATAGTTATAGTTAACTTATAGTTAACTCACGTGAAAAGACCGATGCAAACATTATAAAGTTGCTGTGCCATACTTTCAACACATGAACCTAAATGTATCCGAAATACAATACTTATCTCTGAAGCGTTCGATGCTAAACAAGACTGCCAAGTTCATTTACATAGAATAACATGAAATTATAAAGTATGCTCTCAATTGTATTTTTGCCTTTCATCTCGGAAACTAATATTAAGTTAAATGCAGTCATTAGATTAATATATTTTCCATTTAGTTTTAATTCCTTCACAGAGAAGAGCTGTTACAAAGATAAATTTGTATTTGTGTTATTTTCATTTCCGTATTGCCATCACTATCCTCTTCGTTTTCTGGGGAGGAATTATCCAACTGCAAATAAATTATTAACATAAGGTTCTTAGAACTTCAGGCATCAGACATTCATGATATTCCGCGTTTTCATCCACCGTGCCGACAAAGAGATAATCTCAAAGGTAATCTCTGGAACTGAACAATGATGCTGAGCAACAATGAGCAATATATATATATATATATATATATATATATATATATATATATATATATATATATATATATATATATATATATATATATATATAATATATATATTATATATAAATATATATATATATATATATATGTATATATATATAATTTATGTATATATAAATTTATATATATATTTTACATATATATAAATATATATACATATATATATATATATATATATATATATATATATATATATATATATATATATATATTAGCTGACCAACCCGGCACCACCTGGGAAAAAACTTAATAAATACCTAATAGTAGGCCTGTTAAAACTCTGCATAACAGTCTAGGGCATTGGGAGGGCAGAGGGTAGGGTAGGGGAAGGGGGAGGAAATAGGGTAGAAGGAAGGAAAAAGGGGAAAGAAGTGAGAAGATAGAGGAGGAGGAGGGGGAATGGGGGAGGGGAAGGTGAGGGGAAGATAAACAGGGGAAAGGAAGTTTGATGTCTGATGATTGGAGGGTGGATGATCAACATACCTATTTGCAGCCCTCTAGCCTCAGTAGTTTTTACGATCTGAGGGCGGACAGAAAAAGTGCGGACGGACAGACAAAGCCATCTCAACAGTTTCCTTTGGCA